>NC_069499.1:1548336154-1548499709 GCF_027579735.1 Bombina bombina
CAGGCGCCAAATAAGACGCCCACATTATTTGGCGCCTAAATGCTTTTGGCGCCAAAAATGACGCCACATCCGGAACGCCGACATTTTTGGCGCAAAATAACGTCAAAAATGACGCAACTTCCGGCGACACGTATGACGCCGGAAACGGAAAAGAATTTTTGCGCCAAAAAAGTCCGCGCCAAGAATGACGCAATAAAATGAAGCATTTTCAGCCCCCGCGAGCCTAACAGCCCACAGGGAAAAAAGTCAAATTTTTGAGGTAAGAAAAAATATGATAATTAAAGCATAATCCCAAATATGAAACTGACTGTCTGGAAATAAGGAAAGTTGAACATTCTGAGTCAAGGCAAATAAATGTTTGAATACATATATTTAGAACTTTATAAATAAAGTGCCCAACCATAGCTTAGAGTGTCACAGAAAATAAGACTTACTTACCCCAGGACACTCATCTACATGTTTGTAGAAAGCCAAACCAGTACTGAAACGAGAATCAGTAGAGGAAATGGTAAATATAAGAGTATATCGTCGATCTGAAAAGGGAGGTAAGAGATGAATCTCTACGACCGATAACAGAGAACCTTATGAAATAGACCCCGTAGAAGGAGATCACTGCATTCAATAGGCAATACTCTCCTCACATCCCTCTGACATTCACTGCACGCTGAGAGGAAAACCGGGCTCCAACTTGCTGCGGAGCGCATATCAACGTAGAATCTAGCACAAACTTACTTCACCACCTCCCTTGGAGGCAAAGTTTGTAAAACTGATTTGTGGGTGTGGTGAGGGGTGTATTTATAGGCATTTTAAGGTTTGGGAAACTTTGCCCCTCCTGGTAGGAATGTATATCCCATACGTCACTAGCTCATGGACTCTTGTTAATTACATGAAAGAAATAGAGAATGTGTGAGTGTGTGTGAAATAGAGAATGTGTGAGAGTGTGTGAAATAGAGAATGTGTGAGAGTGTGTGAAATAGAGAATGTGTGAGAGTGTGAAATAGAGAGTGTGTGAAATAGAGAATGTATGAGAGTGTGTGAAATAGAGAATGTGTGAGAGTGTGTGAAATAGAGAATGTGTGAGAGTGTGTGAAATAGAGAATGTGTGAGAGTGTGTGAAATAGAGAGTGTGTGAAATAGAGAATGTGTGTGTGAAATAGAGAATGTGTGAGAGTGTGTGAAATAGAGAATGTATGAGAGTGTGTGAAATAGAGAATGTGTGAGAGTGTGTGAAATAGAGAATGTGTGAGAGTGTGTGAAATAGAGAATGTGTGAGTGTGTGTGAAATAGAGAATGTGTGAGAGTGTGTGAAATAGAGAATGTGTGAGAGTGTGTGAAATAGAGAATGTGTGTGTGAAATAGAGAATGTATGAGAGTGTGTGAAATAGAGAATGTGTGAGAGTGTGTGAAATAGAGAATGTGTGAGAGTGTGTGAAATAGAGAATGTGTGAGTGTGTGTGAAATAGAGAATGTGTGAGTGTGTGTGAAATAGAGAATGTGTGAGAGTGTGTGAAATAGAGAATGTGTGAGTGTGTGTGAAATAGAGAATGTGTGAGTGTGTGTGAAATAGAGAGTGTGTGAGTGTGTGAAATAGAGAGTGTGTGAGTGTGTGAAATAGAGAGTGTGTGAGAGTGTGTGAAATAGAGAGAGTGGGAAATAGAGAATGTGTGAGAGTGTGTGAAATAGAGAATGTGTGAGAGTGTGTGAAATAGAGAATGTGTGAGAGTGTGTGAAATAGAGAATGTGTGAGTGTGTGAAATAGAGAATGTGTGAGAGTGTGTGAAATAGAGAATGTGTGAGTGTGTGAAATAGAGAGTGTGAGTGTGTGTGGAATAGAGAATGTTTGAGTGTGTGTGAAATAGAGAATGTGTGTGAGTGTGTGAAATAGAGAATGTGTGAGAGTGTGTGAAATAGAGAATGTGTGAGAGTGTGTGAAATAGAGAATGTGAGAGAGTGTGTGAGAGTGTGTGAAATAGAGAATGTGTGAGTGTGTGAAATAGAGAATGTGTGAGTGTGTGAAATAG
Organism: Bombina bombina; assembly: GCF_027579735.1. NCBI lineage: Eukaryota > Metazoa > Chordata > Amphibia > Anura > Bombinatoridae > Bombina > Bombina bombina. Next base: position 1,548,338,176 of record NC_069499.1, read on the forward strand.
AGAGTGTGCGAGTGTGTGAAATAGAGAGTGTGTGAGTGTGTGAAATAGAGAATGTGTGAGAGTGTGTGAAATAGAGAATGTGTGAGTGTGTGTGAAATAGAGAGTGTGTGAGTGTGTGTGAAATAGAGAGTGTGTGAAATAGAGAATGTATGAGAGTGTGTGAAATAGAGAATGTGTGAGAGTGTGTGAAATAGAGAATGTGTGTGTGAAATAGAGAATGTATGAGAGTGTGTGAAATAGAGAATGTGTGAGTGTGTGAGAGTGTGTGAAATAGAGAATGTGTGAGAGTGTGTGAAATAGAGAATGTGTGAGTGTGTGTGAAATAGAGAATGTGTGTGTGAAATAGAGAATGTATGAGAGTGTGTGAAATAGAGAATGTGTGAGAGTGTGTGAAATAGAGAATGTGTGAGAGTGTGTGAAATAGAGAATGTGTGAGAGTGTGTGAAATAGAGAATGTGTGAGTGTGTGAAATAGAGAGTGTGAGTGTGTGTGGAATAGAGAATGTTTGAGTGTGTGTGAAATAGAGAATGTGTGAGAGTGTGTGAAATAGAGAATGTGTGAGTGTGTGAAATAGAGAATGTGTGTGTGAAATAGAGAATGTGTGAGAGTGTGTGAAATAGAGAATGTATGAGAGTGTGTGAAATAGAGAATGTGTGAGAGTGTGTGAAATAGAGAATGTGTGAGAGTGTGTGAAATAGAGAATGTGTGAGTGTGTGTGAAATAGAGAATGTGTGAGAGTGTGTGAAATAGAGAATGTGTGAGAGTGTGTGAAATAGAGAATGTGTGTGTGAAATAGAGAATGTATGAGAGTGTGTGAAATAGAGAATGTGTGAGAGTGTGTGAAATAGAGAATGTGTGAGAGTGTGTGAAATAGAGAATGTGTGAGTGTGTGTGAAATAGAGAATGTGTGAGTGTGTGTGAAATAGAGAATGTGTGAGAGTGTGTGAAATAGAGAATGTGTGAGTGTGTGTGAAATAGAGAATGTGTGAGTGTGTGTGAAATAGAGAGTGTGTGAGTGTGTGAAATAGAGAGTGTGTGAGTGTGTGAAATAGAGAATGTGTGAGAGTGTGTGAAATAAAGAATGTGTGAGTGTGTGTGAAATAGAGAGTGTGTGAAATAGAGAATGTGTGTGTGAAATAGAGAATGTATGAGAGTGTGTGAAATAGAGAATGTGTGAGAGTGTGTGAAATAGAGAATGTGTGAGAGTGTGTGAAATAGAGAATGAGTGGAGAGTGTGTGAAATAGAGAATGAGTGGAGAGAGTGTGAAATAGAGAATGTGTGAGTGTGTGTGAAATAGAGAGTGTGTGAAATAGAGAATGTGTGAGTGTGTGTGAAATAGAGACTGTGTGAGAGTGTGTGAAATAGAGAATGTGAGTGTGTGTGAAATAGAGAGTGTGTGAAATAGAGAGTGTGTGAAATAGAGAGTGTGTGAGAGTGTTCATCTTTGCATAGCATTGTGTAAGTGATATAAGCAGAGTCCCTGGTCTACACGGGCACTGGATTCTCAGTATACTGCTGTATTCACTTTTGTGTTTATGTGTGTACTTTGCAAAAATGTTTTTGCTGTGCACACCGCAAAAATGTTTGGGGTTGGCATGAACTAAAGGTGGCACTGGCAACCCTACCTACTCATATTTTGAATAAACATTAAACAGTAAAAATGTAACTTTACATTAATTGAAATTGTTTTATTTTATGTTTAACTTTGTGAGGTTAAAGGACCACCACATTTCCTCCCCCTGTATCATGTGACAGCCATTAACCAATCACAAAATGCATACATGTATATACTGTGCACTTTGGCACATGCTCATTAGGAGCTGGAGCCTCATTGTGCATATAAAAACAGTGTACATGATTTCATAATGGAAGTATATTTGAAAGGTTTTTTTTTCTCCTTAAATTGCATGCTTTATCTGAATCATGAAACTTTAATTTTGACTTTAGTGGTCCTTTAACCCCCCCCCCACCCCCACTAAGGAGCCGATACCCAAATGTTTAAGCACTTGAAAGTGATGCAGCATAGTTGTAAAAAGCTGACTACAAAATATCACCTGAACATCTCTATGTAAAAAGGAAGATATCTTACCTCAATATTTCCTAAGTAGCCACATCCCGTTATACAGGATGCCAGTCCTGCGGCTTGCAAGGGAGCGTGGATCTGGCATGTGCAGGCACAGTCATGTTATTTCCCTACTCAGTTTAAGGAAGTTTACTATGAAATCGCACAAGATTTCAGTGAAATTTTATGTGATCACAGTAAAACAAGGCATGAACTCAGCACAGCAAATCTTGATTAGCTTTTTTTTTTTTTTTTTTTTTTTAAACCTGCAGTAGCTAAATTGTTCACCGAGCACACTCTTGTGAGCTGAAGAAATTATGAGGTAAAATATATTTATTTTAATGCCTGATGCGGGCCACCACTCAAGGAAGAAATGGTAATTGAGGAAAAAGAAAGATATGAGTTTGAACCTTCAGGGCACTGCTAGTGCATCTATTAGATCCGCTTAGGGATCCTCGACCCGTACCAGGGTAGCTTGGTATTGAGATGTGATGCCATGAGATCTATCTCCAGCGTCCCCCACTTACTGTATATCTCTGCAAACACCTTGGGATGGAGAGACAATTCCCCTGGGTGGAAGGATTGCCTGCTGAGAAAATCCGCCTCCCAGTTGTCTACATTCGGAATGTGGATCGCTGACAGTGAACAGCTGTGGGCCTCCGCCCACTCCAAAATCTGAGATACTTCCTTCATCGCCAAGGAACTTCTAGTCCCCCCCCCTGATGGTTGATGTAAGCCACTGAGAATACAGGGAGTGCAGAATTATTAGGCAAGTTGTATTTTTGAGGATTAATTTTATTATTGAACAACAACCATGTTCTCAATGAACCCAAAAAACTCATTAATATCAAAGCTGAATAGTTTTGGAAGTAGTTTTTAGTTTGTTTTTAGTTATAGCTATTTTAGAGGGATATCTGTGTGTGCAGGTGACTATTACTGTGCATAATTATTAGGCAACTTAACAAAAAACAAATATATACCCATTTCAATTATTTATTTTTACCAGTGAAACCAATATAACATCTCAACATTCACAAATATACATTTCTGACATTCAAAAACAAAACAAAAACAAATCAGTGACCAATATAGCCACCTTTCTTTGCAAGGACACTCAAAAGCCTGCGATCCATGGATTCTGTCAGTGTTTTGATCTGTTCACCATCAACATTGCGTGAAGCAGCAACCACAGCCTCCCAGACACTGTTCAGAGAGGTGTACTGTTTTCCCTCCTTGTAAATCTCACATTTGATGATGGACCACAGGTTCTCAATGGGGTTCAGATCAGGTGAACAAGGAGGCCATGTCATTAGATTTTCTTCTTCTATACCCTTTCTTGCCAGCCACGCTGTGGAGTACTTGGACGCGTGTGATCGAGCATTGTCCTGCATGAAAATCATGTTTTTCTTGAAGGATGCAGACTTCTTCCTGTACCACTGCTTGAAGAAGGTGTCTTCCAGAAACTGGCAGTAGGACTGGGAGTTGAGCTTGACTCCATCCTCAAACCGAAAAGGCCCCACAAGCTCATCTTTGATGATACCAGCCCAAACCAGTACTCCACCTCCACCTTGCTGGCGTCTGAGTCGGACTGGAGCTCTCTGCCCTTTACCAATCCAGCCACGGGCCCATCCATTTGGCCCATCAAGACTCACTCTCATTTCATCAGTCCATAAAACCTTAGAAAATCAGTCTTGAGATATTTCTTGGCCCAGTCTTGACGTTGCTTGTGTGTTTTGTTCAGTGGTGGTCGTCTTTCAGCCTTTCTTACCTTGGCCATGTCTCTGAGTATTACACACCCTGTGCTTTTGGGCACTCCAGTGATGTTGCAGCTCTGAAATATGGCCAAACTGGTGGCAAGTGGCATCTTGGCAGCTGCACGCTTGACTTTTCTCAGTTCATGGGCAGTTATTTTGCGCCTTGGTTTTTCCACACGCTTCTTGCGACCCTGTTGACTATTTTAAATTTAACGCTTGATTGTTCGATGATCATGCTTCAGAAGCTTTGCAATTTTAAGAGTGCTGCAAGATATCTCACTATTTTTGACTTTTCTGAGCCTGTCAAGTCCTTCTTTTGACCCATTTTGCCAAAGGAAAGGAAGTTGCCTAATAATTATGCACACCTGATATAGGGTGTTGATGTCATTAGACCACACCCCTTCTCATTACAGAGATGCACATCACCTAATATGCTTAATTGGTAGTAGGCTTTCGAGCCTATACAGCTTGGAGTAAGACAACATGCATAAAGAGGATGATGTGGTCAAAATACTCATTTGCCTAATAATTCTGCACTCCCTGTATTGTCTGATTGGAATCTGATAAACTAGGACAAAAAAGGGGGAGTGGACCAGGAGCGCTACAGCTAAAGGTGCTAAAAAATAAGACAATATGTTTGATACTTGGAAATATGACAAGGACAATAACGTATCTAAAATGAGACACAATTTAACTGACAAAAATAATAACAAGTAAAAACGGACGTCTCCGTAAGTAAAAACTTCTTAAGTTGCCGCCATATAAATATTGCAATAGCAGAAAGAGTTCGTGGTGCAAATAGAAATAGTCCAGTGTACACTTACAATTGCTCTATTCCGTGTTGGTTTGCTAGCAAACAAGGGCTTACCCCAGACCTTCCACTCGATGTTCTCTGTTGGTAAGTTACAGCCGTTAGCGCGATGACATCCCTTATGTGGGCGCTGTCCCAGACGGGCTCTCTGATTGGACCAAATTCGGAAACAGCCGACAGCGATAATAGTGACTCTTTTAGCTATGGTATAGCAATCCTCCAGTGACAGATACCTGCTCTTAGTGCTAGATAGCACGCAAGGTACAGAATAAAAGCTGTGAGCGGACTTGATTATCTATAAGGAGTTCAGAGAGTTAGTTGCAAGTCTTTCCAATAGCTAATTATATTAGCGAATTTGCACAATCCTCAGTGAACACTTTGGTAGCTCCAGCTACAAGTAGTAAATCTTAGTGGTTGTTGCAGTACATCAACGCGTTTCTCCCTTTACAGGGCTTTCTCAAGATGAATGATCTGCAACAGGTGTATCTCCATTTAAAGGTATAGCTTGCTTCTCATTGGTTATAACACACCTGGGAGTATTACCTAAGGCGGTCTTTAATATTTAAGATGGTATTGGCAAGCAACTATATAGAGAAGAGTAGTCTCTATCACTAATTTTCACAGAGCTCCCTTAAAAATGATCCCTATAGTTAATATTGTGTCTATTTAGACAATTATTTTTATTAAAGTTATGTACTAAAACATTTATTAAAAACAATTAATTAAAAACAATTAATAAGAACATTTATAAAAAACAATAATTAAAAACAGTGAGTACTTGGAGCATAGTAAAGATAGTCATATTGTGGGTCTAAATTAATACTATATGTGTAATATAATAAGGTGCACAAACGTGCATTACATAGCTGCTATTAGTCAAATAAAAATGGGGAAATATCTAGTTCAGAATTTAGACCAGCCGGGAACAGAGTGTTATATTTATAAATCAATTCAGCCTCTTTGATTTTCAGAAATTTTTCTAAATTCCCCCCCCTCCAATTCTGCTTAACTTGAAGTATACCCCAATACTTTAAATCTTTGGTATTGCCCTTATGTACAGATTTGAAGTGCCTATATAAATTAGTGTCAACCATTCCCTTCTCAATGCATAATAAGTGTTCTCTTATCCTGTCTTTAATCATACGCTTAGTCTCCCCAAAATAAAACAAATTACATGTGCATTTAAGAATATAAATTACCCCCTTTGTAGTGCATCTAATGCATTGCTTAATAGTGATTTCTTCTCCTGAATTTGGAATGGTAATAACTTTCCTTTTATCACTATGTGTACATGCCTTGCATGAATAGCAAGGAAAGAAACCTGATATTTTTCCCCCTTGTAAATCTTTTTGTATGAAATTTGGTTTCTGATTTGTCTCACGTGAACTAGGCGCAAGTATTGTTTTAAAATTTTTTGTCTTTTTAAAAATTAATCTGGGTTTGTGAGGGAGTGCGTCTCCTAATATTGGGTCAGCTTTTAGGATGGCCCAGTGTTTATTTAAAATTCTTCTCATAATGCCATGATCTACATTGTATTCCGTTATAAATGGGACGTCAATCAAATCTGAGTTCTCTTTGGTTGTCTTTTGTTTATATGTGAGGAGGCTTTTTCTATCAGTGTTCCTTGCTCTTGTTACAGCCCTATTGACAACTTCCTCATCGTATCCCTTATCTCTAAATTTTTCGATTAGGGACTCTATTTGGTATTCAAAGTCTGAAGGTCTAGAGCAATTTTTTCTTACTCTCAGACTTTGGCCTACGGGAATGTTGTCCTTCCACTGCTGGAGGTGACAACTTTTAAAATGAATACAACTGTTAGAGTTAACCTCTTTGAAATGTGTTCTTGTTTCTATGTTTTTATTGATTGCCATAATTTCTAAATCTAAAAAGACAGCCTTATCTTTGCTGTGATTAAAGGTAAATACAAGACCTTTATCATTAGAGTTCATATCTGAGAACAATTTTAAAAGATTTAATTCAGACCCTCTCCATATCAACAAAACGTCATCTATGTACCGTCTATAGAGCACGAGGTCCGTGCCATAGTTACCCGATTGGAAGAAAGACTCTTCCCAATTGCCAACAAATAAGTTGGCGTAACTTGGCGCGAACCTCGTGCCCATAGCCGTACCTTCTATTTGTAAGTAGAATTTGTTATTATACATGAAGTAATTATTCTTCAATATAAACAAGATACTTTTTAATAAAAAATCTTTTTGTTCTGGTCTCATCTATGAATCTTCATCTAAATAATTTTTAATAGCTACAATCCCTTTATCATGGTCAATTACTGTATAAAGAGAAGTAATATCTCCAGTCACTAAAATAAAGTCATCCTCCCAAACAATTTGTTCCAAAATATTTAGGACCTGGGTGGAATCCCTCAAATATGAGTCCAAATTCCTTACATACTTTTGCAGGAAAGTGTCCACATATTGTGAGAGATTGGAGGATAGTGCCCCTATGCCCGAAATAATCGGTCTCCCTGGTGGTTGAGTGAGGTTCTTATGTATTTTCGGAAGGAAGTAGAACACCGGGACCCTAGGATGGATAGGGTCCAGGTATTCCACCTCCCTCTCATTTAAAATTCCTGAGTCTCTACCTTCTCTTATAAGTCTTTTTAAAAGGGCAGCAAACTTGTTAGTAGGATTTAGATCAAGTTTTGTATATGTTTTATTGTCATTCAATAATCTTAAAGATTCCATATCATAATAACTTGTGTCCATAATCACAATCCCGCCGCCCTTGTCGGCGGGCTTGATGGTTATATTATGGTTCTTTTTCAAATTATCCAAAATGATGGTCTCTTTTTTAGTCAAGTTAGTTTTCATAAATTTTGATGGTTTACTACTCTTTAGATCTTTTAAAACCATTTGTTCAAAAGTTTGAAGGTGAGTTCCCTTAGCGGAGACCGGATTAAATGTCGATTTGGATTTTAGGTTGGTATGGATAAACTTATCCTCTTTTATTTTATCTTTAGTCATGGACATTCTTTCAAGGGGACTTTTCATAAAAAATCTTTTAAGGGTGAGGTTCCTAACAAATTTCTTTATATGGAAAAACAAAAAAAGACCCCTAGAGGAACAAGAGGGAGTGGGATCAGCACAAGAGGCAAAGAGAGGGAGATAAAGATAAATGGAGTTTTTAATATCAGTAATACTACACTACAAGATGAGGAAACAAAGATTTTGAGCTATGGTCTCTCTTTTGCCCCGAGTGTTAGATTAAACAAATTCAATACGCATATCCATATAAAGAAATTTGTTAGGAACCTCACCCTTAAAAGATTTTTTATGAAAAGTCCCCTTTACCAACCTAAAATCCAAATCGACATTTAATCCGGTCTCCGCTAAGGGAACTCACCTTGAAACTTTTGAACAAATGGTTTTAAAAGATCTAAAGAGTAGTAAACCATCAAAATTTATGAAAACTAACTTGACTAAAAAAAGAGACCATCATTTTGGATAATTTGAAAAAGAACCATAATATAACCATCAAGCCCGCCGACAAGGGCGGCGGGATTGTGATTATGGACACAAGTTATTATGATATGGAATCTTTAAGATTATTGAATGACAATAAAACATATACAAAACTTGATCTAAATCCTACTAACAAGTTTGCTGCCCTTTTAAAAAGACTTATAAGAGAAGGTAGAGACTCAGGAATTTTAAATGAGAGGGAGGTGGAATACCTGGACCCTATCCATTCTAGGGTCCCGGTGTTCTACTTCCTTCCGAAAATACATAAGAACCTCACTCAACCACCAGGGAGACCGATTATTTCGGGCATAGGGGCACTATCCTCCAATCTCTCACAATATGTGGACACTTTCCTGCAAAAGTAAGTAAGGAATTTGGACTCATATTTGAGGGATTCCACCCAGGTCCTAAATATTTTGGAACAAATTGTTTGGGAGGATGACTTTATTTTAGTGACTGGAGATATTACTTCTCTTTATACAGTAATTGACCATGATAAAGGGATTGTAGCTATTAAAAAATATTTAGATGAAGATTCAGAGATGAGACCAGAACAAAAAGATTTTTTATTAAAAAGTATCTTGTTTATATTGAAGAATAATTACTTCATGTATAATAACAAATTCTACTTACAAATAGAAGGTACGGCTATGGGCACGAGGTTCGCGCCAAGTTACGCCAACTTATTTGTTGGCAATTGGGAAGAGTCTTTCTTCCAATCGGGTAACTATGGCGCGGACCTCGTGCTCTATAGACGGTACATAGATGACGTTTTGTTGATATGGAGAGGGTCTGAATTAAATCTTTTAAAATTGTTTTCAGATATGAACTCTAATGATAAAGGTCTTGTATTTACCTTTAATCACAGCAAAGATAAGGCTGTCTTTTTAGATTTAGAAATTATGGCAATCAATAAAAACATAGAAACAAGAACACATTTCAAAGAGGTTAACTCTAACAGTTTTATTCATTTTAAAAGTTGTCACCTCCAGCAGTGGAAGGACAACATTCCCGTAGGCCAAAGTCTGAGAGTAAGAAAAAATTGCTCTAGACCTTCAGACTTTGAATACCAAATAGAGTCCCTAATCGAAAAATTTAGAGATAAGGGATACGATGAGGAAGTTGTCAATAGGGCTGTAACAAGAGCAAGGAACACTGATAGAAAAAGCCTCCTCACATATAAACAAAAGACAACCAAAGAGAACTCAGATTTGATTGACGTCCCATTTATAACGGAATACAATGTAGATCATGGCATTATGAGAAGAATTTTAAATAAACACTGGGCCATCCTAAAAGCTGACCCAATATTAGGAGATGCACTCCCTCACAAACCCAGATTAATTTTTAAAAAGACAAAAAATTTTAAAACAATACTTGCGCCTAGTTCACGTGAGACAAATCAGAAACCAAATTTCATACAAAAAGATTTACAAGGGGGAAAAATATCAGGTTTCTTTCCTTGCTATTCATGCAAGGCATGTACACATAGTGATAAAAGGAAAGTTATTACCATTCCAAATTCAGGAGAAGAAATCACTATTAAGCAATGCATTAGATGCACTACAAAGGGGGTAAATTTATATTCTTAAATGCACATGTAATTTGTTTTATTTTGGGGAGACTAAGCGTATGATCAAAGACAGGATAAGAGAACACTTATTATGCATTGAGAAGGGAATGGTTGACACTAATTTATATAGGCACGTCAAATCTGTACATAAGGGCAATACCAAAGATTTAAAGTATTGGGGTATACTTCAAGTTAAGCAGAATTGGAGGGGGGGGGAATTTAGAAAAATTTCTGAAAATCAAAGAGGCTGAATTGATTTATAAATATAACACTCTGTTCCCGGCTGGTCTAAATTCTGAACTAGATATTTCCCCATTTTTATTTGACTAATAGCAGCTATGTAATGCACGTTTGTGCACCTTATTATATTACACATATAGTATTAATTTAGACCCACAATATGACTATCTTTACTATGCTCCAAGTACTCACTGTTTTTAATTATTGTTTTTTATAAATGTTCTTATTAATTGTTTTTAATTAATTGTTTTTAATAAATGTTTTAGTACATAACTTTAATAAAAATAATTGTCTAAATAGACACAATATTAACTATAGGGATCATTTTTAAGGGAGCTCTGTGAAAATTAGTGATAGAGACTACTCTTCTCTATATAGTTGCTTGCCAATACCATCTTAAATATTAAAGACCGCCTTAGGTAATACTCCCAGGTGTGTTATAACCAATGAGAAGCAAGCTATACCTTTAAATGGAGATACACCTGTTGCAGATCATTCATCTTGAGAAAGCCCTGTAAAGGGAGAAACGCGTTGATGTACTGCAACAACCACTAAGATTTACTACTTGTAGCTGGAGCTACCAAAGTGTTCACTGAGGATTGTGCAAATTCGCTAATATAATTAGCTATTGGAAAGACTTGCAACTAACTCTCTGAACTCCTTATAGATAATCAAGTCCGCTCACAGCTTTTATTCTGTACCTTGCGTGCTATCTAGCACTAAGAGCAGGTATCTGTCACTGGAGGATTGCTATACCATAGCTAAAAGAGTCACTATTATCGCTGTCGGCTGTTTCCGAATTTGGTCCAATCAGAGAGCCCGTCTGGGACAGCGCCCACATAAGGGACGTCATCGCGCTAACGGCTGTAACTTACCAACAGAGAACATCGAGTGGAAGGTCTGGGGTAAGCCCTTGTTTGCTAGCAAACCAACACGGAATAGAGCAATTGTAAGTGTACACTGGACTATTTCTATTTGCACCACGAACTCTTTCTGCTATTGCAATATTTATATGGCGGCAACTTAAGAAGTTTTTACTTACGGAGACGTCCGTTTTTACTTGTTATTATTTTTGTCAATTAAATTGTGTCTCATTTTAGATACGTTATTGTCCTTGTCATATTTCCAAGTATCAAACATATTGGCTTATTTTTTAGCACCTTTAGCTGTAGCGCTCCTGGTCCACTCCCCCTTTTTAGTCATTTCACTTACCTATTTTGGGAAAACATAGGTATTCTCAGGAGTTTGGTGTGTTCACCCTGCGCTCACTGGTTTTAATATCTTTTGTTTTAAACTAGGACAAACCCAGAAGTCACCAAGCCTTCAAGGCATTGAAGATTGCCCGTAGTTCTAAAATTGATCGGGAGGGAGGACTCCTCCTGAGTCCACAACCCCTGTGCCATCCTGGCACCCCAAACAGCTTCCCATCCAGATAGGTTTGTGCTCATAGTCATAATCTCCCAGGATGGTGTTAAGAAGCACATCCCTCGGGACAGATGATCTGGACAGAGCCACCAAGAGAGCGATTCTCTCGACCGGCTGTCTACTACAATCTGTTGAGACAGATCTAAATGATCACTGTTCCACTGCCTCAGCATGCACAGTTGTAAAGGTCTGAGATGGAACCTGACAAAAGGAATGATGTCCATGCAGGACACCATGAGACCAATCACTTCCATACACTGAGCCACAGAGGGACTCAAGGAGGTCCGGAAGGCAAGACATGCCGAAGTTAGCTTGCAACATCTCTGGTCTGTTAGAAATATCCTCATGGATATGGAGTCTATTATAGCACCCAGGAATTCCACCCTGGTACTTGGGATAAGAGAACTCTTTTCCAAGTTATCTTCCATCCATGTGATTGAAGAAGACTGAGAAGGTGGACGACAAGATGGTGCTTGCACCAGAATATCGTCCAAGTATGGGGCTACTGTAATACCCTGAGTTCTGGCAACGGCTAGAAGAGCCCCCAGAAACTTTGTAAGGATTCTTGGAGCAGTAGCTAGGCCAAACGGAAGGGCAATGAACTGGAAGTGCTGGTCCAGGAATGCAAACCTCAGGAACTGAAAGTGTTCCCTGTGGATTGGAACAACTCCTAAGGAGGATAGGTCCTAAACGCACCCTAGAGAGGCATCCCTCTTTTCTGATCTATAGACAGGTTCGAGAGTAGGAATCTGCCCCTTGGCGGATGAGATTTGAAGCCTATCTTGTATCCCTCAGTATGACCTCCAGGACCCACGTATCCTGTACGTCCCTGAAGCAAGCGTCTGAAAAAAGAGACAGTCTGTCGCCTACACGTTCCGATCCCGGATCGGGGGCCGCCCCTTCATGCTGATTTGTTTTCGGCCGGCTTCTTATTCTGTTTGGACTTATTCCAGGAGTGAGCTGGGTTCCTAGTACTCTTGGTTTGCTCAGGCTTGGAGGAGGATTGTTGTCGTTGGGATTTGTCAGAACAAAAGGAACGAAAATTAGAAGATTGTCGTCCCTTAGACTTGTTCTTCTTATCTTGTTGTTAGAAGGCACCCTTGCCTCCGGTAACCGTAGAAATAATGGAGTCCAGGCCTGGACCAATTAAAAGCTTTCCCTTAAAGGGAAGAGAAAGGAGTCTGGACTTAGAAGTCATATGCGCAGACCAAGACTTCAACCAGAGTGCCTGGCGGGCTAGGACCGCAAAGCCAGAGGCAAATAATTTGCATGTTTTTGCATCACAAATAAAAGAAGTAGCAATAGTCAGAGCTTTAATTCTGTCTTAAATATCCTCAAGGGGAGACTCCACCTCAATGAGTTCCAAGAAAGAGTCACACCAGTAGGTAGCTGATCCGGAAACCGCGGCAACTGCAGCCTCCGATTGAAATAAAAATCCTGTATGTAGAAACATCTTTCTCAGAAAGGTTTCCATTTTCTTATCCATCGGCTCTCTGAATGAAGAAATATACTCAAGAGGTATAGTTGTACGTTTAGTAAGCGTAGCGATAGCACCATCCACCTTAGGAATGGAGCCCCACCAATCCAGTTGAGAGTCCGGGAACAACATTATAAAAGTATAGTCGAGGGGGAAAAGGAAGATCCAATTTTTTTTACCATTCATTGTTAAAAATGTTTGCCATTTACATGTGGTGGGACTGCTCCAAAATAAAACCTTTGTGGAGAGACGTTGAACTCCACTTTCAATCATTAATAGGGGAAACACTCAAATTAGAGTGTAGGAATCTGCCCCTTGGCGGATGAGATTTGAAGCCTATCTTGTATCCCTGAGTATGACCTCCAGGACCCACGTATCCTGTACGTCCCTGAAGCAAGTGTCTGAAAAAAGAGACAGTCTGTCACCTACACGTTCCGATCCCGGATCGGGGGCCGCCCCTTCATGCTGATTTGTTTTCGGCCAGCTTCTTATTCTGTTTGGACTTATTCCAGGAGTGAGCCGGGTTCCAAGTACTCTTGGTTTGCTCAAGCTTGGAGGAGGACTGTTGTCGTTGGGATTTGTCAGAACAAAAGGAACGAAAATTAGAAGATTGTCGTCCCTTAGACTTGTTCTTCTTATCTTGTTGTTAGAAGGCACCCTTGCCTCCGGTAACCGTAGAAATAATGGAGTCCAGGCCTGGACCAATTAAAAGCTTTCCCTTAAAGGGAAGAGAAAGGAGTCTGGACTTAGAAGTCATATGCGCAGACCAAGACTTCAACCAGAGTGCCTGGCGGGCTAGGACCGCAAAGCCAGAGGCCTTTGCATTTAGGCAAATAATTTGAATGTTTTTGCATCACAAATAAAAGAAGTAGCAATAGTCAGAGCTTTAATTCTGTCTTAAATATCCTCAAGGGGAGACTCCACCTCAATGAGTTCCAACAAAGAGTCGCACCAGTAGGTAGCTGATCCGGCAACCGCGGCAACTGCAGCCTCCGGTTGAAATAAAAATCCTGTATGTAGAAACATCTTTCTCAGAAAGGTTTCCATTTTCTTATCCATCGGCTCTCTGAATGAAGAAATATACTCAAGACGTATAGTTGTACGTTTAGTAAGCGTAGCGATAGCACCATCCACCTTAGGAATGGAGCCCCACCAATCCAGTTGAGAGTCCGGGAACAACATTATAAAAGTATAGTCGAGGGGGAAAAGGAAGATCCAATTTTTTTTACCATTCATTGTTAAAAATGTTTGCCATTTACATGTGGTGGGACTGCTCCAAAATAAAACCTTTGTGGAGAGACGTTGAACTCCACTTTCAATCATTAATAGGGGAAACACTCAAATTAAACCCTAGAATAGCATTACTAAACGATAGTCCAAAACTCTCCTGTAAATTAAAATCCCTCCTCTTGCAGATAGGACTTAATAGTGCCAGATCTTTAATTGCCCAAGCTTGGAAAACACCAGTATCCCCTACAAAAACTATGTGGTTAGATAGGATGTCTGAACTCCTAGGTCTAGAGGAATATTGCTATATTAAACGCAAAAGGCTACCCTTCTTTTAAGATGCCAGATTCCTCTGGGACGATTCAATTCCACCCCTCACTGATAACACTCCCAACACTAATACAACAACGCTGCAACAGCAACACAACACCATTGGAGGTGGGGAACCCCCAGCCTCGGGACGTGAGACAACCTTATACCTTATCTTCACTCCTACAAGTGCATTTTATTTCAAGAACAACCAGCCGACTTAATGATACCTTACAGAAAAGAAACTTGGAAATTCTTGTTGACTATTGTATATCCATCTTTAGATGATCTTGTTGGACAACCGGTAGAGTATTAGAATGTAATATAAGCTTGAGAATTGAGCAACTTGTTTGTTAGAAGTTATATGTTCATTATTACTTATTCTTATGGATGTAACTAGGCAAAAGCTTTGTAACCACTTTATTAAGCTACCATCTTTATGCCTACTGTACATTGCAAAATGGAAAAAAAGAAGAAATTAAAAAAGAAAATGTTTGCCTTTTTAACCGGCACAGGAAAAGTCAAAGGAACTTTCCTGTCTTCGTAAACTCTGTCTAATTTAGGTATCATAGGTTCTTCAGGCAGCGCGGCCTCTGAAACTAACGTAGACAGAACCTCCTTTAATAAAACAATGCAAGTACTCAATTTTAAATATAAAGGGCGTTTCCTCCGCAGCAGGAGGCTTAGACTCTAAGGACTCTGACCCTGAAAGTTCACCCTCTAAAGCTACAGAGGTTAACTCATCATTGGATAACTGACATAATAGCTAAATCCGATAAATATTTAGATGACTCTGGGTCAGGAGAGCTATGTTTAACCTCTCTCTTGAGTTTGTTAGAGCGAGGTAATGCACTGAGGGCCACAGACACCGCCGTTTGTAACTGTGTGGCAAAGTTCACAGGAAGAAGGTACCCTCCGGATGGAGGATTAGATGCGTTACTGGGAATTGCATGTGGAGTGGATAATGTAGCAAGGTTAGTAATCTCATGGGACGCCAAGTCCTGAGAGGTAGACGGCTCCGAGGGACTAAGAACCTTAGCAGGCTTGTCTCCCTTCTAAGACGTTATAACGGTGTTAAGGCATGTGGAACATAATTGAGTGGGTGGGAAAACCACGGCCTCCTCACAATATAAACAGGTATGATTTAGTACAGAAGAAGTACCTTCTAACATGTCAGAGTCCTCCATAGCTCAGGTTATACCCACAGAAGGACACAAATAAAAACTTTTTTTTTTATATATAAATACTCCCAATGGCTGGGGTACTCACTGTCTCCTAGACCCAGACAGTTAACAGAGGAAACACTCTCCTCAGGTTGAAGTCTCAGCCGGAATGGAGGAAATGAACATAGACCACATGCTATGAAAAGTTCAGCAAGTTAATAGGAGCTGTGCAACACTTTCAAAAACTAAAGTGAAACCTGTTTGTTCCAGCAAAAAACACACAGTCTATGAGCCCAGAAAATAAAATCACACAAAGCAGCATGTAAATAATTAACACACTGATTAATTAACTCCAACTGTTCAATAAACCCCCCTCAGAGGATATTAACCCTGGATCCTATCAAGGTATAAAAGGAGCCACACTGTGACCCTGTTATATCGTTTTATGTGTAAAAATTGAAATGATCTTATCTCCAGGATCCATGCTGTGGAACAGAACATAGCCTCTCAAGTGTGACAGTCTTATAGCAGCGCTCCTGACATGGACTTGAGTGAGAGAAAGCAGGCAGTGAAACTTGTCAACACTGATTGCTTAGGAGCTATTAGCAGTAGTCTGGATGGTTTCACAGAAAAACTTTCCCTGAATCTCCAGACTCTAACTTTCATCAACACTCTCACTGAGAGGTTGACATGACTACTTAAAACTCTAGTCGTATTTCAAAGGGCAGATACCCTTTTTTCAGGACTCTCCGAATCTTCTGACACTTTTTTGCCACCTCCTATCGTGACGAAAGGCAAAGAATGACTGGGGTAATTTGGAAGTGGGAGGGATATTTAAACCTTTGGCTGGGGTGTCTTTGCCTCCTCCTGGTGGCCAGATGTTGTATTTCCCAACAGTAAGGAATGAAGCCTCGGACTCTTCCTATCTTAGGAAGGAAATATTAGCACTAATTGGGCTAGATTGTAAGTGAAACCAATAGCAGAGGGCATGTTAGTGTAAATAGGGCACAATCTGGTATCACAAATGGATGGTAAAAGAAAAAAAGGTTTACCATTTAATCTTATTGCAGACGTCATTTTTTACTCTGAATGGATACTGCAGGGTGCACAATTTAAATGGATGTGTTGGACTGGTGAGGGCTGTGTATATGCACATATATCCTACACTAGTGGGAGATAGTTGCTGATTGGTACATGCACACATTTGTCTCTTGTGATTGGCTAACTAGATGTATTCAGCTGGCTGCCAGTAGTGCAATGATGTTCCTTCAGCAAAGGATAACAAGATAATGAAGCATATTTGATATCTGAAGTATATTGGAAAGTTGTTTAAAATTGTATGTGCTATCCAAACATGACAGACACTTTTTTAATTCATAAAGCCACACAGAGAGAGCTGAGGCTGCAATCACAATTATACAAATACGGAAACAAAGCAGGTAAACTTTTGGCTAATTTAGTTAAGCAAGATAGGGGCACAGCCCCGATTGAAGCTATTCAGCAGGACGATAAACTATATACAAACGCAGAAGAGATATTAAAAATTTTAGGGGAATATTATCAAACTCTTTATTCTGATAGACCTTCCAATGGGAATGAACGTTTAAACTTTTTGGGGAAAAATTCTTGCCCCTATATAACAGAAGAGATGAACACAACATTGAACTCTCCTATTACTGAGGAGGTTTTGTAAACTATTAAGGAGATGCCTGTTAATAAGGCAGCAGGCCCAGATGCCTTACCAAATGAATTTTATAAAATCCTAGCATCATCTGTGGCCCTGCACTTAACTAAGCTATTTAATGATATGTATATACAAGGAAATTTAGCCTCCCCCAACTTCGCGGCATCATACACTACACTTATATTAAAAACAGGAAAAGATCCAACTCAGAAAGAATCCTATAGACCAATAGCTTTACTAAACACAGATTATAGATTGTTTACCTCAATTTTGGCACGCAAATTACAAACTTTTCTCCCCCTTATAATACATAAAAATCAAGCAGGATTTCTACTACATAGAAATTCTTCAGCAAAAATTCAGGAATTATTTTTGACTATTGATTACCTTAACACAGATAGAAAGGAGGTACAGGTGGAAGGACAAGAAGATATAGATAAGGCAATAATTGCAATTGACACCGAAAAAGCATTTGATTCGGTTCATCATGATCATATATCACATTCTTTATCTCAATTTGGGTTTAAAGGTCAATTTCCTAAATTTATTGAGAATATATATAACAGAGCCTACACGAGGCTGATAGTTAATAGCAGATTATCATCAGATATAAAGTTAGCTAGAGGGACGAGACAGGGATGTCCTCTCTCTCCTTTGCTTTTTGACATTGCAATCGAACCTCTCGCGATTATTATTAGACAAAATATTGAAGGTATTAAAATTAGGAAAAAGGAGCTTAAGGTAGCTCTGTATGCTGATGATGTCCTAATTTATATGAGCAACACCCAAATCAATATTCCAAACTTATTGCAAATTATTAACCCTTTGAGTGCTAATGACGGCTCTGAGCCGTCACAGAGTTTCCCACTCTGGTGCAAATGATGGCTCAGAGCCGTCACTAGCATTCTCCCACCTTGAGGGAGATCTGGGGGCTCCCACCCCGGTGATCGTGCCTGTAGAGTGACAGGCATCGCCGGGGCTTCCCGTTTTGCGTGGTGACATCACGAGCAATAGCGCGATAACGTCACTGCGCAACTTTATTTATACTTAATGTTAAGTATAGGAGCAGGGGTCATGCTGCTTAGAAGCCTGTATCTCAGGCATCTAAGCAGCTACAGACCCCCAAGACCATTTGAAAGGTAATCGCCTAACCTTTCCAACAGTGTAAGTCTTGGGGGTCTGAAAGAAATAGAAAAAAAGTTTTAAAAAAAATTGTTCAAAAAATAAAAAAAACATTAAAAAAATCTTAGCACCCAGGTGGGAAAGTGCTTAGCACTCAAAGGGTTAATCAATGTAGTTCATTCTCAGGTTATAAAATGAATATTAATAAATCTGAATTATTATGGATAAAACAAACGAGACAATCTAGGGAAAATATAACTTTTAAAATAGTTCAGGACTCATTTAAATATTTGGGTATTGTAATATCATTGAATTCAGATCTATGGTATAATCTTAATATACCTCCAATAATTGAATCAATAATGAACGCAATGAAAAACTGGCAAAATCTCCCTCTTTCACTTTCAGGCCGTATTGCAATATATAAAATGATTTTATTCCCGAAAATTCTTTATCTGTGTCAAAATATTCCAATATTTCTAAAAGGGAACGATATCAAGATATTAAATATGGCCTTAAGAAAATTCGTTTGGCAAGGTAAAAAACTAAAAAATCATTCTCAAGGTTATGCTTACCCAAAAAAAAAACAGAATTTATGCTTACCTGATAAATTACTTTCTCCAACGGTGTGTCCGGTCCACGGCGTCATCCTTACTTGTGGGATATTCTCTTCCCCAACAGGAAATGGCAAAGAGCCCAGCAAAGCTGGTCACATGATCCCTCCTAGGCTCCGCCTACCCCAGTCATTCGACCGACGTACAGGAGGAAATAAGCATAGGAGAAACCATATGATACCGTGGTGACTGTAGTTAGCGAAAATAATTCATCAGACCTGATTAAAAAAACCAGGGCGGGCCGTGGACCGGACACACCGTTGGAGAAAGTAATTTATCAGGTAAGCATAAATTCTGTTTTCTCCAACATAGGTGTGTCCGGTCCACGGCGTCATCCTTACTTGTGGGAACCAATACCAAAGCTTTAGGACACGGATGAAGGGAGGGAGCAAATCAGGTCACCTAAATGGAAGGCACCACGGCTTGCAAAACCTTTCTCCCAAAAATAGCCTCTGAAGAAGCAAAAGTATCAAATTTGTAAAATTTGGCAAAAGTGTGCAGTGAAGACCAAGTCGCTGCCTTACATATCTGGTCAACAGAAGCCTCGTTCTTGAAGGCCCATGTGGAAGCCACAGCCCTAGTGGAATGAGCTGTGATTCTTTCAGGAGGCTGCCGTCCGGCAGTCTCATAAGCCAATCGGATAATGCTTTTAAGCCAAAAAGAAAGAGAGAGGTAGAAGTTGCTTTTTGACCTCTCCTTTTACCAGAATAAACAACAAACAAAGAAGATGTCTGTCTGAAATCTTTAGTAGCCTCTAAATAGAATTTTAGAGCACGGACTACATCCAAATTGTGTAACAAACGTTCCTTCTTTGAAACTGGATTCGGACACAAAGAAGGTACAACAATCTCCTGGTTAATATTTTTGTTGGAAACAACTTTCGGAAGAAAACCAGGCTTAGTACGCAAAACCACCTTATCTGCATGGAACACCAGATAGGGCGGAGAACACTGCAGAGCAGATAACTCAGAAACTCTTCTAGCAGAAGAAATTGCAACCAAAAACAAAACTTTCCAAGATAATAACTTAATATCTACGGAATGTAAGGGTTCAAACGGAACCCCTTGAAGAACTGAAAGAACTAGATTAAGACTCCAGGGAGGAGTCAAAGGTCTGTAAACAGGCTTGATTCTAACCAGAGCCTGAACAAACGCTTGAACGTCTGGCACAGCTGCCAGCCTTTTGTGAAGTAAAACAGATAAAGCAGAAATCTGTCCCTTCAGAGAACTTGCAGAAAATCCTTTCTCCAAACCTTCTTGTAGAAAGGATAGAATCTTAGGAATTTTTATCTTGTTCCATGGGAATCCTTTAGATTCACACCAACAGATATATTTTTTCCATATTTTATGGTAAATCTTTCTAGTTACAGGCTTTCTAGCCTGAATAAGAGTATCTATTACGGAATCTGAAAACCCACGCTTTGATAAAATCAAGCGTTCAATCTCCAAGCAGTCAGTTGGAGGGAAACCAGATTCGGATGTTCGGATGGACCTTGAACAAGAAGGTTCTGTCTCAAAGGTAGCTTCCATGGTGGAGCCGATGAAATATTCACCAGGTCTGCATACCAAGTCCTGCGTGGCCACGCAGGAGCTATCAAGATCACCGAAGCCCTCTCCTGATTGATCCTGGCTACCAGCCTGGGAATGAGAGGAAACGGTGGGAATACATAAGCTAGGTTGAAGGTCCAAGGTGCTACTAGTGCATCCACTAGAGTCGCCTTGGGATCCCTGGATCTGGACCCGTAACAAGGAACCTTGAAGTTCTGACGAGAGGCCATCAGATCCATGTCTGGAATGCCCCATAATTGAGTTATTTGGGCAAAGATTTCCGGATGGAGTTCCCACTCCCCCGGATGGAAGGTCTGACGACTCAGAAAATCCGCTTCCCAATTTTCCACTCCTGGGATGTGGATTGCAGACAAGTGGCAGGAGTGATCCTCCGCCCATTGAATTATCTTGGTCACTTCCTCCATCGCCAGGGAACTCCTTGTTCCCCCCTGATGGTTGATATATGCAACAGTCGTCATGTTGTCTGATTGAAACCTTATGAATTTGGCCTTTGCTAGATGAGGCCAAGCTTTGAGAGCATTGAATATCGCTCTCAGTTCCAGAATGTTTATCGGGAGAAGAGATTCTTCCCGAGACCATAGACCCTGAGCTTTCAGGGGTTCCCAGACCGCGCCCCAGCCCACCAGACTGGCGTCGGTCGTGATAATGACCCACTCTGGTCTGCGGAAGCTCATTCCCTGTGACAGGTTGTCCAGGATCAGCCACCAACGGAGTGAATCTCTGGTCCTTTGATCTACTTGAATCGTCGGAGACAAGTCTGTATAATCCCCATTCCACTGTCTGAGCATGCACAGTTGTAATGGTCTTAGATGAATTTGTGCAAAAGGAACTATGTCCATTGCTGCAACCATCAATCCTATTACTTCCATGCACTGCGCTATGGAAGGATGAAGAAGAGAATGAAGTACTTGACAAGAGCTTAGAAGTTTTGATTTTCTGACCTCTGTCAGAAAAATCCTCCTTTCTAAGGAATCTATTATTGTTCCCAAGAAGGGAACTCTTGTTGACGGGGACAGAGAACTTTTTTCTATGTTCACTTTCCATCCGTGAGATCTGAGAAAGGCTAGAACGATGTCCGTATGAGCCTTTGCTTTTGACAGAGACGACGCTAGAATCAGGATGTCGTCCAAGTAAGGTACGACTGCAATGCCCCTTGGTCTTAGAACTACTAGAAGGGACCCTAGTACCTTTGTGAAAATTCTCGGAGCAGTGGCTAATCCAAATGGAAGTGCCACAAACTGGTAATGCTTGTCCAGAAAAGCGAACCTTAGGAACTGATGATGTTCCCTGTGGATAGGAATATGTAGATACGCATCCTTTAAATCCACCGTGGTCATAAATTGACCTTCCTGGATGGTAGGAAGGATCGTTCGAATGGTTTCCATTTTGAACGATGGAACCCTGAGAAATTTGTTTAGGATCTTGAGATCTAAAATTGGTCTGAATGTTCCCTCTTTTTTGGGAACTATGAACAGGTTGGAGTAAAACCCCATCCCTTGTTCTCCTATTGGAACTGGATGAATTACTCCCATCTTTAACAGGTCTTCTACACAATGTAAGAATGCCTGTCTTTTTATTTGGTTTGAAGATAATTGAGACCTGTGGAACCTTCCCCTTGGGGGTAGTTCCTTGAATTCCAGGAGATAACCCTGAGACACTATTTCTATTGCCCAAGGATCCTGAACATCTCTTGCCCAAGCCTGAGCAAAGAGAGAAAGTCTGCCCCCAACCAGATCCGGTCCCGGATCGGGGGCCATCCCTTCATGCTGTTTTGGTAGCAGTGGCAGGCTTCTTGGCCTGCTTACCCTTGTTCCAGCCTTGCACCGGTCTCCAGGCTGGTTTGGGTTGAGAAGTATTACCCTCTTGCTTAGAGGATGTAGAATTAGAGGCTGGTCCGTTTCTGCGAAAGGGACGAAAATTAGGCTTATTTTTAGCCTTAAAAGACCTATCCTGAGGAAGGGCGTGGCCCTTTCCCCCGGTGATGTCTGAAATAATCTCTTTCAAATCAGGACCAAACAGTGTTTTACCCTTGAAAGGGATGTTAAGCAATTTTGTCTTGGAAGACACATCCGCTGACCAAGACTTTAGCCAAAGCGCTCTGCGCGCCACGATAGCAAACCCTGAATTTTTTGCCGCTAATCTAGCTAATTGCAAAGCGGCATCTAAAATAAAAGAGTTAGCCAATTTAAGTGCTTGAACTCTGTCCATAACCTCCTCATACGAAGATTCTTTATTGAGCGACTTTTCTAGTTCTTCGAACCAGAAACACGCTGCCGTAGTGACAGGAACAATGCATGAAATTGGTTGTAGAAGGTAACCTTGCTGAACAAACATCTTTTTAAGCAAACCCTCTAATTTTTTATCCATAGGATCTTTGAAAGCACAACTATCTTCTATGGGAATAGTAGTGCGTTTGTTTAGAGTAGAGACCGCCCCCTCGACCTTGGGGACTGTCTGCCATAAGTCCTTTCTGGGGTCGACTATAGGAAATAATTTCTTAAATATAGGGGGAGGAACAAAAGGTATGCCGGGCCTTTCCCACTCCTTATTTACTATGTCCGCCACCCGCTTGGGTATAGGAAAAGCATCGGGGGGCACCGGAACCTCTAGGAACTTGTCCATCTTACATAATTTCTCTGGAATGACCAAATTGTCACAATCATCCAGAGTAGATAATACCTCCTTAAGCAGTGCGCGGAGATGTTCTAATTTAAATTTAAATGTTACAACATCAGGTTCAGCTTGTTGAGAAATTTTTCCTGAATCTGAAATTTATCCCTCAGACAAAACCTCCCTCCTGGCCCCTTCAGATTGGTGTGAGGGTATGTCAGAACCGTTATCATCAGCGTCCTCTTGCTCTTCAGTGTTTAAAACAGAGCAATCGCGCTTTCTCTGATAAGTAGGCATTTTAGATAAAATGTTTGCAATAGAATTATCCATAACAGCCGTTAATTGTTGCATGGTAATAAGTATTGGCGCACTAGATGTACTAGGGGCCTCTTGTGTGGGCAAAACTGGTGTAGACACAGAAGGGGATGATGCAGTACCATGCTTACTCCCCTCATTTGAGGAATCATCTTGGGCAATATCATTATCTGTGGCATCATTGTCCCTACTTTTTTTGGACACTATGTCACAATCATCACATATATTTAAATGGGGAGAAATCTTGGCTTTCATACATATAGAACATCGTTTATCTGATGGTTCAGACATGTTAAACAGGCTTAAACTTGTCAACAAAGCACAAAAAACGTTTTAAAATAAAACCGTTACTGTCACTTTAAATTTTAAACTGAACACACTTTATTACTGAATATGTGAAAAAGTATGAAGGAATTGTTCACCACAGTGTCATAAAGCCTTAAAAGTATTGCACACCAAATTTGAAAGCTTTAACCCTTAAAATAACGGAACCGGAGCCGTTTTTACATTTAACCCCTATACAGTCCCAGGTATCTGCTTTGCTGAGACCCAACCAAGCCCAGAGGGGAATACGATACCAAATGACGCCTTCTATAAGCTTTTTCAGTGGTTCTTAGCTCCTCACACATGCATCTGCATGCCTTGCTCTCCAAAAACAACTGTGCATTAGTGGCGCGAAAATGAGGCTCTGCCTATGACTAGAAAGGCCCCCATCTGAAAAAGGTGTCCAATACAGTGCCTGCCGTTTTTCTTAAAACAATCCCCAAGATTATAATAACTATAAGAGTTATAATCTGCCAAATATGTTTAGTAAAGTAATCGTTTTAGCCCAGAAAAATGTCTACCAGTTTTATAAGCCCTTATGAAGCCCTTTATTCTTTTACTTAAACTAAGAAAATGGCTTACCGGTCCCCATAGGGAAAATGACAGCATTACAAAGTCTTGTTAGAAATGTGGCCAGTCATACCTCAAGCAGAAGAGTCTGCAAACTGTTTCCCCCAACTGAAGTTACTTCATCTCAACAGTCCTGTGTGGAAACAGCAATCGATTTTAGTAACGTTTGCTAAAATCATCTTCCTCTTACAAACAGAAATCTTCATCTCTTTTCTGTTTCAGAGTAAATAGTACATACCAGCACTATTTTAAAATAACAAACACTTGATTGAAGGATAAAAACTACATTTA
This sequence comes from Bombina bombina, assembly GCF_027579735.1. Lineage (NCBI taxonomy): Eukaryota > Metazoa > Chordata > Amphibia > Anura > Bombinatoridae > Bombina > Bombina bombina. The sequence continues at coordinate 1,548,362,798 of NC_069499.1, forward strand.
AACACCAAAAAACTCTTAGCCATCTCCGTGGAGATGTTGCCTGTGCAACGGCAAAGAGAATGACTGGGGTATGCGGAGCCTAGGAGGGATCATGTGACCAGCTTTGCTGGGCTCTTTGCCATTTCCTGTTGGGGAAGAGAATATCCCACAAGTAAGGATGACGCCGTGGACCGGACACACCTATGTTGGAGAAATGGGGGCTTTGCTTTGCCGGATTTAAAATGATATAATCTGGCATTTTTAGCCCGTATAGTAACGGATTGGTTATGTGGTAAGGATTATGTGACTGACAATGAGTTAGAAAATAATATAGCCGCTCCATATCTTCCCATAGCTTTAGTTCATATAAGAGCTGAAGAAATTCTAACCCAATTAACGCATGGTGTAAGATTTGTAAAATTTTAGAAATAGATGGAAGAGTGTCTAAATATTTGCCTTTAAAAGGGAATTTTCATTTTCAAGCGGGCCTACAATCCTCACTTCTTCAAAGATGGCAAGCATTAGGGTTAGAAAAGGTGAACAATTATTGGACATACCAGAGCAAAGTATTAAAACATTTAGTTATCTTAGAGGGGAATATGATCTCCCCCAGAAATATTTTTATGCTTATCTACAAGCAAGACATTACACTTGAAATTAATTCTCATCTCTGGTTGGAACTGGTCACTAGGATTTTTAGACAAGTGGTTGACTTTAGTTAAAAATGGCCAGATGTCAATAAATCCTTATCAGAAATTAATTTCAAGAAAAGGCCCCGATAACATAACAAAGATAGAATCTAAGTGGATAGCAGTTTCAGCTCTGACATCAGAACAAGACGGTACGATACAAGCATCTATACTGGAAGTTAATCATATCACTCTATCAGCCACATGGAGAGAATCCCATCTCAAACTTCTTTATATGACATATTTCACGCCCGAGAAGGGCCACAAATGGGGGAATCCCCATTTTTATAAATGCTCAAAATATTCATTAAATGCGGCCAATCTCAAAAATATGTTATGGGACTGTCCAAAAATTTATATGGTTTGGAAAAAATTAGAATATTGGTTGATTAGAAAGATTGGAATCTCCGTCTGGCTCTGTCTTACACAAAAATAATATTTCTCAAAGTAGAAGAAAGAATTCCTTCCAAAGAGAAAAAAATTGTCAATGGGGCAATTTTAGCAACTAGATATCTCGGGCCCCATCCGATATGCAGCGTCGCCCACAAAAGCCGTCGACGCCGGTTTTTGTGCGGGTTTGGTATCCTATATACAGCGCCACATACAGGACCGGACTGGGAAATCAGACCAGCCCTGGAAATTTGTATAGACAGGCCCAACCCCGCCCCCTCCAACATAGCCATGCCCCCTCCAACATAACCACACCCCTCCAACATAGCCACGCCCCCTCCAAGCCAGCAAACTTTTTCCCTTCAAATATATATATATAATAAAAATACAAATATTGTGAGTTAAGCAGGCAGTTTATACACAAATGAAATACTTGCAGACATACTTACACAAACTTGCAGACACACTACATACACATGCATACAGATGCACACCACAACATACACATACATGCAGACACAAAACATACACATACAAACTGACACACACACATACATGCAGGCATAAAACATACACACACCACAGAGTATAGGATTTTTAGGTGGCTAATTAAAATGCCTAGAAAAGCAAAACATTGACCTCTTTTGACACTGTGACTTGATGCCACATGTATGGGTCACTCAGAGTACCCCCCCTTGCTTTGATGCTGCATCAGCACCCAGACGTCCCAGCTTCAGATTTCACTCACTGCACAGTGCACACTGACTGACAGACACTGAAAGTGCAATAAAATGATGCCCCCAGCCCCATTGCAATAAAATGAAGCCCCATCTCCCCTGCAATAAAAACATAATTTATACTTACCTGATAAATTTCTTTCTCCTACGGTGTGTCCGGTCCACGGCTTCATCCTTACTTGTGGGATATTCTCTTCCCCTACAGGAAATGGCAAAGAGAGCACACAGCAAAAGCTGTCCATATAGCTCCCCCCCCCCCCGTCATTCGACCGACGGTTAGGAGAAAAATGAGAAACTATAGGGTGCCGTGGTGACTGTAGTGTACAGAAATAAAAAAAAAAAATTAAACCTGACTAAAAAGCCAGGGCGGGCCGTGGACCGGACACACCGTAGGAGAAAGAAATTTATCAGGTAAGCATAAATTCTGTTTTCTCCTACATTGGTGTGTCCGGTCCACGGCTTCATCCTTACTTGTGGGAACCAATACCAAAGCTTTAGGACACGGATGAAGGGAGGGAACAAGTCAGGTTACCTAAATGGAAGGCACCACAGCTTGCAAAACCTTTCTCCCAAAAACAGCCTCCGAAGAAGCATAAGTATCGAATTTGTAAAATTTGGCAAAAGTATGCAGAGAAGACCAAGTCGCTGCCTTACAGATCTGATCAACAGAAGCCTCGTTCTTGAAGGCCCATGTGGAAGCCACAGCTCTAGTAGAGTGAGCTGTAATTCGTTCAGGAGGCTGCCGTCCGGCAGTCTCATAAGCCAATCGGATGATGCTTTTCAGCCAAAAGGAAAGAGAAGTAGCAGTAGCCTTCTGCCCTCTCCTCTTACCAGAATAAACGACAAACAAGGATGATGTCTGTCTGAAATCCTTTGTTGCTTCTAAATAGAATTTTAAAGCACGGACCACATCTAGGTTGTGTAACAAGCGTTCCTTCTTCGAAACTGGATTCGGACATAGAGAAGGAAAAACTATTTCCTGGTTAATATTCCTGTTGGAAACCACTTTTGGAAGAAAACCAGGCTTGGTACGTAAAACTACCTTATCTGTATGGAATATCAGATAGGGTGAAGTACACTGCAAAGCAGACAATTCAGAAACTCTTCTAGCAGAAGAAATAGCAACCAAAAACAGAACTTTCCAAGATAGTAACTTAATATCTATGGAATGTAAAGATTCAAACGGAACCCCTTGAAGAACTGAAAGAACTAAGTTTAGACTCCATGGAGGAGTCATGGGTCTGTATACAGGCTTGATTCTGACTAGGGCCTGTACAAATTTTGATCCTGGCTACAAGCCTAGGAAGGAGAGGGAACGGTGGAAACACATAAGCTAGATTGAACGACCAAGGCACCACCAATGCATCCACTAGTGTCGCCTTGGGATCCCTGGATCTGGACCCGTAGCGAGGAACCTTGAAGTTCTGACGAGATGCCATCAGATCCATATCTGGAATGCCCCATAGTTCAGTTAACTGGGCAAAGACCTCCGGGTGGAGTTCCCACTCCCCTGGATGGAAAGTCTGACGACTCAAATAATCCGCCTCCCAGTTGTCTACTCCTGGGATGTGAATTGCAGATAGATGGCAGGAGTGATCCTCCACCCAACTGATGATCTTGGAAACCTCTCTCATCGCCAAGGAACTCTTTGTTCCCCCCTGATGATTGATGTACGCTACAGTCGTCATGTTGTCCAACTGAAATCTTATGAATCTGGCCTTTGCAAGGTGAGGCCAAGCCTGGAGCGCATTGAATATCGCTCTCAGTTCCAGAATGTTTATCGGGAGAAGAGACTCTTCCCGAGACCATAGACCCTGAGCTTTCAGGGAGTCCCAGACCGCGCCCCAGCCTAAGAGACTGGCGCCGGTCGTTACAATGACCCACTCTGGTCTGCGGAAACTCATTCCCTGAGACAGGTGATCCTGAGTCAACCACCAGTGGAGTGAGTCTCTGGTTACCTGGTCTACTTGAATCTGGGGAGACAAGTCTGCATAATCCCCATTCCACTGTTTGAGCATGCACAGTTGCAATGGTCTTAGATGAATTCGAGCAAAAGGAACCACGTCCATTGCTGCAACCATTAATCCTATTACCTCCATGCACTGAGCTATCGAAGGCTGAGGAATAGATTGAAGAACTTGACAAGCGTTTAGAAGCTTTAACTTTCTGACCTCTGTCAGAAAAATCTTCATTTCTACAGAATCTATTATTGTTCCCAGAAAGGGAACCCTTGTGGACGGGGACAGGGAACTTTTTTCTATGTTCACCTTCCACCCGTGAGATCTGAGAAAGGCTAAGACAATGTCTGTATGAGCCCTTGCTTTGGAAAGAGACGACGCTTGAATTAGAATGTCGTCTAGGTAAGGTGCTACCGCAATGCCCCTCGGCCTTAGAACCGCTAGAAGGGACCCTAGCACCTTTGTGAAAATTCTGGGAGCAGTGGCTAAACCGAATGGAAGAGCCACGAACTGGTAATGTTTGTCCAGAAAGGCGAACCTCAGGAACTGGTGATGATCTTTGTGGATAGGAATATGCAGGTACGCATCCTTTAAGTCCACGGTAGTCATATATTGACCCTCCTGGATTGTTGGTAAAATCGTCCGAATGGTTTACATTTTGAATGATGGAGCTCTGAGGAATTTGTTTAGAATTTTTAAATCCAGAATTGGCCTGAAAGTTCCCTCTTATTTTGGAACTACAAACAGGTTTGAGTAAAAACCCAGACCTTGTTCCACTATTGGAACTGGGTGTATCACTCCCATCTTTAATAGGTCTCCTACGCAATGTAAGAATGCCTGTCTTTTTATCTGGTCTGAAGATAAGCGAGACATGTGGAACCTTCCCCTTGGAGGAAGTTCCTTGAACTCTAGAAGATACCCCTGAGAGACTATTTCTAGTGCCCAGGGGTCCGGAACATCTCTTGCCCAAGCCTGAGCAAAGAGAGAAAGTCTGCCCCCTACTAGATCCGGTCCCGGATCGGGGGCTACCCCTTCATGCTGTCTGAATTTTTCGCCGCTAATTTTGCCAATTGCAAAGCGGCATCCAAAATAAAGGCATTAGCCAACTTTAATGCGTGAATTCTGTCCATGACTTCATCATATGGAGTCTCCTTTTGGAGCGAATTTTCTAGTTCCTCGAACCAAAAAGACGCCGCCGTGGTGACAGGAATAATGCACGAAATCGGTTGAAGGAGGAAACCTTGCTGAACAAATATCTTTTTAAGCAATCCTTCCAATTTTTTATCCATAGGATCTTTGAAAGCACAACTGTCCTCAATAGGAATAGTTGTGCGCTTAGCTAACGTTGAAACTGCCCCCTCTACCTTAGGGACCGTTTGCCATGCGTCCTTTCTGGGGTCGACAATGGGGAACATTTTCTTAAATTTAGGGGGGGGGACAAAAGGTACACCTGGCTTTTCCCACTCCTTAGTCACTATCTCTGCCACCCTCTTGGGTATCGGAAACGCAACAGCATGCACTGGGACCTCTAAGAATTTGTCCATTTTGCATAGCTTCTCTGGAATCACCAGAGTATCACAATCATCAAGCGTAGCTAGCACCTCCTTAAGCAGGGCGCGGAGATGTTCTAGCTTAAATTTAAATGCCACGATATCAGGTTCTGCCTGCTGAGAAATTTTTCCTGAATCAGAAATTTCTCCCTCAGACAGACCCTCCCTCACTGCTAACTCAGATTGATGTGAGGGTATAACAGATAAATTATCATCAGCGCCAATTTGCTCATCCTCTGTATTTAAAACTGAGCAATCACGCTTTCTGGGAAATGCTGGCAGTTTGGATAAAAGATTTGCTATAGAATTATCCATTACTGCTGTTAATTGCTGCATAGTAACAAGCATTGGCGCGCTAGATGTACTAGGAATCGCCTGCGCGGGCAAAACTGGTGTTGACACAGAAGGAGAGGATGATGAGCTATCCCCACTCCCTTCATTTGAGGAATCATCTTGTGCAACCTTATTAAATGTGACAGTACTGTCCTTACTTTGTTTGGACGCCCTGGCACAATTTGCACATACATTTAAAGGGGGAACAGATATGTTAGGCAGATCTAGGCAGGCTATAAATGCAATAAAAAAGATTTTAAACAAAACCGTTACTGTCTCTTTAAATAAAAAAATGAGCACACTTTACATCTGAATGTTCGAAAAACTATGAAGGAAATATCCGATCTTTATAAAATTTACACCCCAGAGTCTTAATGCTTTGAAAGTATTTCACACCAAATTTCAAGTCTCTAAACCCTTAAATGAGCAAACCGGAGCTAATAGTTAAATTAACCGGTTTAAAAACACTACAGTCCCTGCCACAGACTTTGCTGCGGCTTTTACCTTCCTTAGGGGTGATTCACCACAGAAATAAGCCTTCCGGAGTCCATTTCTCAGCCACAGGACCCTCTCACATGAAGCTGCATGCACTGCCTTTACAAGTAACTGCGCAACTGAGGCCTCCTCCCTCTGCATACCAGAGTGAAGGGGCCTTTCTGACTAGTTTAGTCGTCTAAACGACTGCCAGGCGTAATAAAAACGTTCCCAAAAGTGTTTTATTCCCAAAAACACTCCAAATGATATAAAAATATAATATAATCAAATCGATTTAGTGTCAACCAGCATAGAGCCCATTTATAAGCCTGTAATCCGTTACTGAGTCTAAGAAAATGGCTTACCGATCCCATAAGGGAAAACTGACAGTCTTCTAGCATTACTATGTCTTGTTAGAAAATAGACTGGTCATACCTGAAGCAGATAAGTCTGCAAACTGTTCCCCCCAACTGAAGTTCTCTGGTTTCAACAGTCCTGCGTGGATACAGCAATGGATTTTAGTTACTGGTGCTAAAATCATACTCCTCTTTTAACAGAAATCTTCTTCACTTTCTGTTGTAGAGTAAATAGTACAAACCGGCACTATTTTAAAATAACAAACTCTTGATAGGAGAAATAAAAACTACGACTAACACCACATACTCTTTACCATCCCCGTGGAGATGCTACTTGTTCAGAGCGGCAAAGAGAATGACTGGGGGGCGGAGCCAAAGGGGGGGGCTATATGGAAAGCTTTTGCTGTGTGCTCTCTTTGCCATTTCCTGTAGGGGAAGAGAATATCCCACAAGTAAGGATGAAGCCGTGGACCGGACACACCAATGTAGGAGAAATGATGCCCCCTGCAATAAAATTATGCCCCCCCCAAAAAATATGATGCCCCCAGCACAAAAATTATGCACCATCTCCCCTGCAATAAAATTATCCCCCCCCTGCAATAAAATGATGCCCCCAGGCCCAGCCCCACTGCAATAAAATGATGCCCCCAGCCCCACTGCATTAAATGATGCCCCTAGCAATAAAAAAAAATATGATGCCCCCAGCATAAAAATGATGCCCCATCTCCCCAACACAAAGATGATGCCCCTGCAATAAAATTAAGCCCAGTCCCCCTGCAATGAAATTATGCCCCCAGCCCCCTGCAAAAAAATGATGCCCACAGCCCCCCTGAAATAAATTATTCCCCCAGCCCCACTGCAATGATGCCCCCAGCTATAAAATTAAACCTCCAGTCCCCCTGCAATAAATGATACCCCCAGCAATAAAATGAAGCCCCCAGCCCCCCTGCAATAAAATGATGCCCCAGCCCCACTGCAGTATATGATTTGTTCCACTGGCTCCCAGGGCGAAATTCCAAAATGTGCCCCCCCCCCCCCCAAATTCTAAAGTTTTATTTACCCCCTCATAATGCACACATATAAGAACCCATAAACATAAAGTTAAGGACCCAACAAGAGCAAGTTAAAACTTAAAACCTGTTGATTACTACTTTTATCACTAAATACTCTAATTTACTGGACATTTAAAGGGACAGTCTACCCAAGAATTTTTATTGTTTAAAAAGATATATAATCCCTTTATTACCTATTACCCAGTTTTGCATAACCAACACAGTTATATTAATACACGTATTACCTCTGTGATTACCTTGTATCTAAGCCTCTGCAGTGCTTTTGATAGACATGCAGTTTAACCAATCAGTGCAGACTCATAAATAACTCCACGGGAGTGAGCATAATGTTATCTATATGACACACATGAACTAGTACTGTCTAACTGTGAAAAACCTTCAAAATGCTCTGAGCTAAGAGGTGGTTTTCAACGGTTTTAGAAATCAGTTTGAGACTACCCAGGTTTGGCTTTTCAAAAATACCACCAAGAGAACAAAGCAAATTTGATAATAAAAGTAAATTGGAAAGTTGTTTAAAATTGCATGCCCTATCTGAATCATGAAAGTTTAATTTTGACTAGACTGTCCCTTTAAGTGTCCAGTATTTTTTTATAGATTTTACAGGACAGACTGCTAAAAACTGGTCTGTCCGGGTTGAATACTGGACACCAGGCAGCCCTTCTTGTAAGAGACATTTTGCAATCTGCACATGTTTGCACAGTGTGGAAGTGCAGAATATAGTAAGTGGTCAGCAAATGGTACTAATGTACAGTACCTCTGTTTAAAATATCCACTTTATTTACATCTTTAGGCATATAAAGACTTTATATGCCTAAAGGTCTAAATTAAGTGGGTATTTTAATCAGAGGTGCTGTGGACATTAATACCATTTGCTGAATGTTAGGCAGATAGGAGAGACCCCTGTCTGCATGTGCACTAGAGGATGCTTAACTGTTGCAGTTCTGGACTATTTTGATGGTATGTGGTCACAGACTTAAACCATCAGGAAATCCCCCTGCAACCCCCCCTTACCTTGATATTGACTTTCTGCCTGCTGCTGTCCCCTGACCCATGATTTCTTCCCTTTTCCTGCCCTCCCACCTCCTCAATATCCCACATTTAGTGCTGTCAATTACACCCACATAAATAGCAAAGATGGGTAGTGAAGAACAGGGCAGAGTTAAGGTTAAGTGACCATTTGAAAACAAGCAGACAGAGTTGACTGTTATCTTAATCTTCAAAGCACTGCTGCCCACTGACACAGAATTTTACAGGGGGAGGACGGGATCATGTAGTAAATTAAGAGGGAGCAGAATACAGGACCGGTTAATGCATTGACGCTTATAGTCACACTGAGGGAGGGAGAATAGCTTTTAAAATAGGTTAGTGATTTACAACATTTTTCCAGGGTCAGAGATTTCCTACTCACTTTACTTGTTTTTGGAGCCAGCCTCACTGTATTCCTGTAGTCTACTTCAATGTAAACGTTTTAATGACCTGATCCTCCCGCACATGGTTTGTGAAGAAAACATTGTGTAACAGTGGGGTCACTGGGCAGCATAAAGCCAATCAACAACCTCCTGGATCTCCGGTGTAACGTAGCTGATATTTATCTTTTACTGTCTCAGCCAGCCTTCCACACTGCGTGCTAAGCTAACTGTGCTTGGTTGTCAGACACTGCCTGCCTGTCATTACGGCATCAGAGCAATGTCAGAGTTTGCAGCATGATTGGGAGATGTTCCTCACAATCCTTTCTACCTTGGTCAGTCACGACTCCCTATGCTTATAGGAGAGGTGGGGAAGCACAGGGGCGCTCTCGAGCTAAAGTATGTGTAAACAATAGAAATGCACAGGGCATTAAAAAAATTACAAGTTTTATTTCCTTCCAATATGCCAGCTCTGTCCCTACCTGACCCATGCGCCCCGGACAGCTGCCCATATCGCCCGCCCATATAAACGGCCCTGCCACTCACTATAAACTACCCCTGCGCTGCATCCTCCATACTCTGTATTGTAACAGAGTATGGACTCAGGATGCCGGGGTAGTTTATAGTGAGTGGAACATCTGAGCGGTCACTGAGTTATTGTGTGCACAAACCCTGCTTACTTACCGCCCATCACTGCGATCTGGCTCACACAGCCTCTGCAGAGTTAGGTGTCGCCGACCGGTTGGACTGTGAGTGCTGCAGCCGCGTGTGTGAAGGCTGTGGTCGCGTAACTCAGAATAAGTGGCAACTGGGTCACGTGACGGCGGGTGCTGACGTCACTGCCTGTCTGTCACTCACCTGTGCCGGGCTGGTAAAAAATTGCGGGAATTTGTTTTTTAAAAAATTGCGCACAAAAAATAAAAATATATATATATATATTTCTTTTGTTTGTTGGAACCGGTGTGGTGGGCACAGCAAAGGGAGCCTAACAGCCGCACTGATCACCAGGGCAAAAAAAAAATCTGCTGCTCTCAGTCTCTGCAGCAGCTGCGCCAGCCCAGCTGAGCTGTCGGCCAGCAGCCCACCGGGATTTTTCCCAGTATCCCGGCTGCCCAATCCGGCCCTGGCCACATATAAATGCTGCACGTATATTTCACCCGTCGGACGTCGTTTTTTTACCCATAGACTAACATATAAAACACGCGCAATTTGGTATCCAATATCCAGCGCAAGGCCTTAAGTGGCGAAAATGGAGAAATCTTACTCCATTTTCACCTCGCCATAAAATGCACCCATAGCAAGCCTTGCGCTGAGTATTGGAGCACCGAAACTCCCTAAAATGCCTTCCAAAAAAAATAACACCTGATGCATGTGCAATGTCTATCTACCTGTCAACCGCACCTACATTAAATATATTAACCTCTAATCTGACCCCCCTACACCGCCGCCACCTACATTAAATATATTAACCTCTAATCTGTCCCCCTACATTAAACCTAAGTCTAACCCTAACACCCCCCTAACTTAATTACTTAAATAAATCTAAATAATATTATTATTAACTAAATTATTCTTATTTAAAACTAAATACTTACCTATAAAATAAACCCTAAGATAGCTACAATATAATTAATAATTACATTGTAGCTATTTTAGGATTTATTTTTATTTTACAGGCAACTTTGTATTTATTTTAACTGGGTACAATAGTTATTAAATAGTTATTATTAAAAGTACCTGTAAAATAAATCCTAACCTAAGTTACAATTACACCTAACACTACGCTATAATTAAAATAATTAAAGGGACAGTCTACACCAGAATTGTTAATTATTTAAAAGATAGATAATCCCTTGTTTACCCATTCCCTAGTTTTGCATAACCAACAGTTATATTTATATATTTTTTTACCTCTGTGATTATCTTGTATCTAAGCCTCTGCAGACTGCCCCTTTATTTCAGTTCTTTTGACAGACTTGCAGTTTAGCCAATCAGTGCTTGCTCCCAGGTAACTTCACATGCACACGCACAGTGTTATCTATATGAAAAACATGAACTAACACCCTCTAGTGGTGAAAAACCTGTTAAAATGCATTCTTAAGAGGCGGCCTTCAAGGTTTAAGAAATTAGCATATGAACCTCCTAGGTTAAGCTTTCAACTAAGAATACCAAGAGAACAAAGAAAAATTGGTGATACAAGTAAATTGGAAAATTGTTTAAAATTACATGCCCTATCTGAATCATGAAAGTTTTTTTTGGACTTGACTGTCCCTTTAAATAAATTAACTACTATAGTTAGACGCGGAGAAGGCGTTTGATAGAATTGACTGGAAGTATATGTTTGTAGTAATGCATAAAATGGGGTTTGAGGGGGCATTCATTAAGGCATTAAAAGCTGTCTACTCCATGCCGGGAGCTCAGGTTTCATCAGCAGGATACAAATCACAACCCTTCCCAATTCGTAATGGGACTAGACAAGGTTGCCCTTTGTCTCCATTACTTTTCGCTCTTTGCATTGAACCTTTGGCCGCCAAAATCCGCTCTCAAGTAGACATCTCGGGAGTTAAGTTAGCTAGGGTGGAACATAAGTTGGCTTTGTTTGCGGACGATATTTTATTGACTGTGACTAACCCCTTAGTATTGTTACCCAACCTTTACCAAACTTTAGCAACCTTCTCTGCCATATCGGGATTCAAAATAAACACAGAAAAATGTGAAGCCCTACCCATTGCACTCCCCCAAATGACTCAGACGTTATTAGAAACTAATTTTAACTTTAAGTGGATGAAACATTCCTTAAAGTACCTTGGAGTTCATCTTCCTTCCTGCCCTTCACATCTATACAAAGTAAATTATATCCCATTGTTCAAACAAATTAAAAAAGATTTATCAAAGTGGAAAACCTATAAATTTTCATGGCTAGGCAGAGTGGCCGCGGTTAAGATGACAATCTTGCCAAGGATCTTATATCTCTTTAGGACGCTCCCTATCCAAATTGTCAAAACAGATATAGACTCATTGCAAAAAGAGATACTAATATATATTAGAGGAGACAAAACGAACAGGATTGCTAAATCAATCCTGACTAGACACAGGACTTTGGGAGGTATTGGGGCCCCCAATTTAATGGAATATTACCACGCTGCCAGATTAGCGCAAGATAGTCTATTACTAAAAAGAAATAAAGAAATTATCTGGCCTACCCTAGAAACAACGCTGGGTGGTTGGGGGGAAATAGATACCATTATTTGGGATCCTGAGAAAACACAATCCAAACAAGAATCATATAGACCTTACACTACAAATACCACAATAACTACCTGGAAGAAAGCAAAAACCAAATACAATCTTATTCCACAATATTCCTTATATATCCCGATAAAATATATTTTGCCCAGAGAACTCTGGGATCAACTGCAGAAATGGGAAAATAAGGGTCTCTATAGAGTAGCAGACTTTATAGAGGGAGGAACTACACTTACATTTAACCAACTTCAGGAAAAACTAACCCCCTTGAAATTGAGATGGTATTTATACCTACAGATACACTCAGCCACCCAGATATATCTGAAACACCCAAGAGAGAGGTACACCGCGCCACTAGAACATCTTTGTAAATCGCAAGAACGAGATAAACATACTATTTCTATCCTCTATACAAATATTCAAATATCACAGAATAAAATCAAAACCCCTACTATGATAGCTTGGGAAAGAGATTTACACATTTCTAAAGAAACTAAAGAGTGGGAAATGATATTTCAAAAGGCAGAGAAGGGACTCATAAGTGTAGATCTTAAGGAGAATATAATCAAGACTATACACCGATGGTATCTAACACCCATAAGAACGGCTCATATGCACACACAGGAAAGTCCCTTATGTTACAGAGGATGTGGAGAAGTAGGAACATACAAACATATGTGGTGGGACTGCAAAGAAATTACAGGGATATGGAAACAGCTATCCTCCTTCCTTAGTCACATACTGAACGAAAATATAGATCTTACCATCCAACAGGCCCTTCTACACATACATATTAGTACACTTAATAAACATATCAACACATTTATTAGGATATTGTGTACAATCACAAGGACATGCATAGCCAGATATTGGAAGACAGGCAGCCCAACCTGGACAGAAATTTACAATAAAATTCAATATACATATACTATGTATGAGCTGGCATCTCACACCCTAGACAATAGAGAAACTTTCCTAGCGATATGGTATTACTGGATAGCTAAATAAAACATTGAAATACAAAAATAATGAGTGATCTTGCCTACTGCGAAATCACTCCTCAATAATCACATTAGGTTGTGTCGTCACTCCTCCCCTCCCCCCTTCCTCCCTTCCCCTTTTCATACCCGATTTATATAATTTTACCTCCTCAGGATGCTATACTTCTTTAAAGTTAATTTATGTAGAGTTAATGCAGGTGACCTCAGATACCGTGAAACTGCTATCGTAACTCAACAACAGGTTAATATGGAAGCTAGATTAGATATTTGCTCTACCTCTTAAGAGAGATTCCCTGACACCAAGGAAGACACTCAAATAAATCACCACGCGAAAAAGATGACCTATGAATACTACCACCTATCTTTCATCCCAGAACCCAAAAGGACATTTAAATATCATTGGAAATGAGTAGAGCACGGTAAACTTTATTACATTAGCTATATTGTTTGCTACATAAATGATGTTATACTGATTGTCTACTTCCTAACCTTCATGTAGAGGGAATTGCATGGAGAGGAAGGTATGTTTGTAATTGTTTTCAAAGTTTCAAAATAATGACAATAAAAAATATTCAAACATAAATAAATTAACTACAATTAAATAAAACTAATTACAATTAAATAAAATGAACTAAAGTACAAAAAAAACAGAATTTATGCTTACCTGATAAATTACTTTCTCCAACGGAGTGTCCGGTCCACTGCGTCATCCATTACTTGTGGGATATTCTCCTCCTCTACTGGGAAAGGCAAGGAGAGCACACAGCAAGAGCTGTCCATATAGCTCCCCCTCTGACTCCGCCCCCCAGTCATTCGACCGACGGTTAGGAGAAAAAGGAGAAACTATAGGGTGCCGTGGTGACTGTAGTGTATAAAGAAAACATTTTCAACCTGATTAGAAAACCAGGGCGGGCCGTGGACCGGACACACCGTTGGAGAAAGTAATTTATCAGGTAATCATAAATTCTGTTTTCTCCAACATTGGTGTGTCCGGTCCACGGCGTCATCCATTACTTGTGGGAACCAATACCAAAGCTTTAGGACACGGATGAAGGGAGGGAGCAAATCAGGTTACCTAAATGGAAAGCACCACGGCTTGCAAAACCTTTCTCCCAAAAATAGCCTCCGATGAAGCATAAGTATCAAATTTGTAGAATTTGGCAAAAGTGTGCAGAGAAGACCAAGTCGCTGCCTTACATATCTAATCAACAGAAGCCTCGTTCTTGTAGGCCCATGTGGAAGCCACAGGCCTAGTAGAATGAGCTGTGATTCGGTCAGGAGGCTGCCGTCCGGCAGTCTCATAAGCCAATCGGATAATGCTTTTCAGCCAGAAAGAGAGAGAGGTAGCAGTAGCTTTTTGACCTCTCCTCTTACTAGAGTAAACGACAAACAAAGATGAGGTTTGTCTAAAATCTTTTGTTGCTTTCAAATAGAACTTTAAAGCACGAACAACATCTAAATTGTGTAATAAACGTTCCTTCTTTGAAACTGGATTCGGACACAGAGAAGGAACAACTATCTCCTGGTTAATATTCTTGTTGGAAACAACTTTTGGAAGAAAACCAGGCTTAGTACGCAAAACAACCTTATCTGAATGGAAAACCAGATAGGGTGGATTACACTGCAAAGCAGATAATTCAGAAACTCTTCTAGCAGAAGAAATAGCAACCAAAAAACAGAACTTTCCAAGATAGTAACTTAATATCTATGGAATGTAAAGGTTCAAACGGAACCCCTTGAAGAACTGAAAGAACTAAATTTAGACTCCAAGGAGGAGTCATGGGTCTGTAAACAGGCTTGATTCTAACCAAAGCCTGAACAAAAACTTGTACATCTGGCACAGCTGCCAGTCGTTTGTGTAACAAGACAGATAAAGCAGAGATATGTCCTTTTAGAGAACTAGCTGACAACCCTTTATCCAAACCTTCTTGGAGAAAGGAGAGAATCTTTGGAATTTTAATCTTACTCCAGGAGAATCCCTTGGATTCACACCAACAGATATATTTTTTCCATATTTTATGGTAAATCTTTCTAGTCACAGGTTTTCTGGCTTGGACCAGAGTATCTATCACAGAATTTGAAAACCCACGCTTGGATAAAATCAAGCGTTCAATTTCCAAACAGTCAGCTGCAGAGAAACTAGATTTGGATGTTCGAATGGACCTTGTACAAGAAGATCCTGTCTCAAAGGTAGCTTCCATGGTGGAGCCGATGACATATTCACCAGGTCTGCATACCAAGTCCTGCGTGGCCATGCAGGAGCTATCAGAATCACCGAGGCCTTCTCCTGTTTGATCCTGGCTATGAGCCTGGGAAGGAGAGGAAACGGTGGAAACACATACGCTAGGTTGAACGACCAAGGCGCCACTAATGCATCCACTAGAGTCGCCTTGGGATCCCTGGATCTGGACCCGTAGCAAGGAATCTTGAAGTTCTGACGGGACGCCATTAGATCCATGTCTGGAATGCCCCATAATTGGGTTAACTGAGTAAAGACCTCCGGGTGGAGTTCCCACTCCCCCGGATGGAAAGTCTGACGACTCAAATAGTCCGCCTCCCAGTTGTCTACTCCTGGAATGTGAATAGCAGATAGATGGCAGGAGTGATTCTCTGCCCATTGGATGATCTTGGTTACTTCCTTCATCGCTAGGGAACTCTTTGTTCCCCCCTGATGATTGATGTACGCAATAGTCGTTATGTTGTCCGACTGAAATCTTATGAACCTGGCTTCCGCTAGCTGAGGCCAAGCCAGGAGCGCATTGAATATTGCTCTTAGTTCCAAAATGTTTATCGGGAGAAGCGACTCTTCCAGAGACCATAGGCCCTGAGCTTTCAGGGAGTCCCAGACCGCGCCCCTCCCCAAGAGGCTGGCGTCGGTCGTAACGATGACCCACTCCGGTCTGCGGAAACTCATTCCCTGAGACAGGTGATCCTGGGTCAACCACCAGAGAAGTGAGTCCCTGGTTACCTGGTCTACTTGAATTTGGGGGGACAAGTCTGTATAGTCCCCATTCCACTGATTGAGCATGCACATCTGTAATGGTCTTAGATGAATTCGAGCAAAAGGAACCACGTCCATTGCTGCGACCATTAGCCTATTACTTCCATGCACTGAGCTATGGAGGGTTGAGGAATAGAATGAAGAACTCGACAAGCGTTTAGAAGCTTTAGCTTTCTGACTTCTGTCAGGAAGATCTTCATTTCCACAGAATCTATTATTGTTCCCAGAAAAGGAACCCTTGTGGACCAGTGTTAATTTTGACGGCAAATTTCAATTTAGTCTTAGTTTTAGTCTTTTGACTAAAATGCTATTTAAGTTTTAGTCGTATTTTAGTCATCTGAATTGTTTTAGTTTTAGTCTAGTTTTAGTCGACTGAATCTCCAGTAGATTTTAGTCGACTAAATCTCCAGTAGATTTTAGTCGACTAAAATCTAAGGGGTTTAGTTAAAGTGTAATGCATTATTTAAGCATTTCTCTATAATTTGCAAACTGATTATATACTCCAGGAGTAAACATAACACCTGTTATTATTAATGGTATTAAGGTTTAAACATGCAATACAGAAACAGATTTAGACGTTGTGATATGTAACATCTTTATTAAACTTTAAAATATAAAAAACAAAACTGTAAACTGTATTGGCTGTATTGCATTTATTTCCCAATATAAAAACTTTAACAGTTCTCTGTTAATAATTAAAACAAGTATCAAGTAACTCAACACAACAAAAAGTTTCTGCAGCTAGCACAGGCACAGCATAACTGTACTCTATAGGAAGAATCAATTAATTGTTCACAGATCCGAAAAAATGTCGGCAACGATATTAGCACTGATCTAGAACTTCCAAACTCATTATATACTCCTGGAGTAAAGGTTTATTAACCTGATTTTATTTATGGTATTAAGGTTTGAACATGCAATACAGATTTAACTGTTGTGGTATATAATATGTCTTTATTTAGCTTAAAATTTAATAAAATTAAGTTTAGTAAATTTTACAAAAGAGCAGTAATTGGATAGGGATTGATTAGCACCTTGCATAAAATGTTTTTGTCAGCAAATTTAGTTTTAGTCATAGTCTTTTGACTAAAATGTAATTTTGATTTAGTTTTAGTCATAGTCTTTTGACTAAAATGTCATTTTAGTTTTAGTCGTATTTTAGTCATCAAAATTTCTTTAGTTTTATAGTCATTTTAGTCTAGTTTTAGTCAACGAAATTAACACTGTTGTGGACGGTGACAGTGAACTCTTTTCTATGTTCACCTTCCACCCGTGAGATCTTAGAAAAGCCAACACAATGTCTGCGTGGGCCCATGCTTTGGAAAGAGACGACGCTTGGATTAGGATGTCGTCTAGATAAGGTGCTACAGCGATGCCCCTCGGCCTTAGGACCGCTAGAAGGGACCCTAGCACCTTTGTGAAAATTCTGGGAGCAGTGGCTAAACCGAATGGAAGAGCCACGAACTGAAAATGTTTGTCCAGAAAGGCGAACCTCAGGAACTGATGAAGAGTTTTGTGGATTGGGATATGCAGATACGCATCCTTTAGATCCACTGTAGTCAAATATTGACCCTGCTGGATTGTCAGCAAGATTGTCCGAATGGTTTCCATCTTGAAGGATGGAACTCTGAGGAACTTGTTTAAAATCTTTAAATCCAGAATTGGCCTGAAAGTTCCCTCTTTTTTGGGAACCACAAACAGGTTTGAGTAAAAACCTAGACCCTGTTCCCCGGAGGGGACTGGGTTTATCACTCCCATCTTTGATAGGTCTCTTATACAATGTAAGAATGCCTGTTTCTTTATCTGGTCTGAAGATAAGCGAGACAGGTGGAACCTTCCCTTTGGAGGAAGTCCCTTGAACTCTAGCAGGTATCCCTTGGAGACTATCTCTAGTGCCCAGGGATCCTGAACATCTCTTGCCCAAGTCTGAGCGAAGAGAGATAGTCTGCCCCCTACCAGATCCGGTCCCGGATCAGGGGCTACCTCTTCATGCTGTCTTGGTAGCAGCAGCAGGTTTCTTGGTCTGTTTACCCTTGTTCCAGCCTTGCATGGGCTTCCAAGCAGGTTTGGGCTGGGCCGGGTTACCTTCTTGTCTAGCGGTAGTGGAGTTATTAGCCGGTCCGTTCTTGAAATTGCGAAAGGAACGAAAATTAGACTTGTTCTTAGCCTTAAAAGGCCTAACCTGTGGGAGGGCATGGCCCTTACCCCCAGTGATGTCTGAAATAATTTCCTTCAATTCCGGCCCAAAAAGGGTCTTACCCTTGAAAGGAATATTAAGTAACTTAGTCTTGGACGACACACTGCCGACCAGGATTTTAGCCAAAGCGCCCTCCGCGCTACTATAGCAAAACCTTAGTTTTTCGCCGCCAATTTGAAAAGCGGCATCCAATATAAAGGAATTAGCTAACTTTAATGCGTGAATTCTGTCCATGACTTCTTCATAGGAAGTCTCTTTCTGGAGCGACCTTTCTAGTTCCTCGAACCAAAAGGACGCCGCTGAAGTGACAGTAATAACACACGTAGCTGGTTGAAGGATGAATCCTTGCTGAACAAAAATCTTTTTAAGCAATCCTTCCAATTTTTTATCCATAGGATCTTTGAAAGCGCAGCTGTCCTCTATAGGAATAGTTGTGCGCTTCGCTAGTGTTGAAACAGCTCCCTCAACCTTCGGGACCGTCTGCCATGCGTCCCTTCTAGGGTCTACTATGGGAAACATTTTCTTAAATATAGGAGGTGGGGCAAAGGGTACACCTGGCTTCTCCCACTCCTTATCCACTATGTTCGCTACCTTCCTGGGTATTGGAAAAGCATTGTCGTGCACTGGGACCTCTAAAAATTTTGTCCAATTTGCACAACTTCTCTGGTACTACCATAGTACTACCACAGTCATCCAGAGTAGCTAATACCTCCTTAAGCAAAGCGCGGAGATGTTCTAGCTTAAATTTAAATGCTACTATATCAGGTTCTGCCTGTGGAGAAATTTTTCCTGAGTCTGAAATTTCACCCTCAGACAGCCCTTCCCTCACAGCCAATTCCGATTGATGTGAGGGTAAAATAGATAAGGCATCGTCAGCGTCTGATTGTTCATCCTTTTTATCTATATTTAAAACTGAACAATCACGCTTTCTCTGAAATGCTGGCAGTTTGGATAAAAGATTTGCTATAGAATTATCCACTACTGCTGTTAATTGTTGCATAGAAATAAGCACTGGCGCGCTAGGTGTCGCCTGCGCGGGCAAAACTGGTGTAGACACAGAAGGAGAGGACGTAGAACTATCCCCACTACCTTCATTAGATAATCATCTTGGGCAACATTATGAAATGTAACAGAGCTGTCCTTATTTTGTTTGGATGCTATGGCAAAAGTATCACACACACTCAAAGGGGGAACCACATTTGTCTCTACACACACAGAACATAGGTTATCTGATGGCACAGACATGTTAAACAGATTTAGGCAGGCAAACAATGCAATAAAAACGATTTTAAACAAAAACGTTACTGTCTCTTTAAATAATAAAATGACACACTTCTGAATGTTCAACAAACTATGAAGGCAATATCCGATTTTTATGAAATTTGGACCCCTAGTGACTTAATGCTTAGAAAGTATTGCACAGCAAATATGGAGACTCTAGCTCTTAAAACAAGCAAACCGGAGCTAATTGTTGGATTTAACCGTTTTTATACACCACAATCCCTGCTACAGCATTGCTGTAGCTTTTTACCTTCCTTAGGGGTCAACCATCCACAGAAAAAAGCCTTCTGGGGTCACTTTCTGAGCCACAGGACCCTCTCACATGAAACTGCATGCACTGCCTTAAAATCAACTGTGCAGCTGAAGCTCCAAAATGAGGCCTCCTCCATCAGTATACTAGAGTGAAGGGGCCTTCCTGACTAGATTTAGGTGTCTAAAACAAGCCAGATCAATAAAAAAACGTCCCCAAGTGTGTATAAGTTTATAAAACATTTCAAATGTCATGGTATTGTAATAAAAAACAATCGATTTGGCCCCTAACAGTGTCTACCAGCATAAAAATCAAAAAGGGGAAGCCTGTTATCTTTTTTGCTGAGGTGAAAGAAAAATGGCTTACCGTTTTCCCTGAGGGGAAAAATGACTGTCATCTAGCATTAGCCTGTGTTGTTAGAAGGAGACTAGTCATACCTGAAGCAGATGAGTCTGCAAACTGTTACCCCCAACTGAAGTTCTCTGGTTTCAACAGTCCTGCGTGGTAACAGTAATGGATTTTAGTTACTTGTGCTAAAATCATAGCCCTCTTAAACAGAAATCTTCATCACTTTTCTGTTGTAGAGTAAATAGTACAAGCCAGCACTATTTTAAAATAACAAACTCTTGATAGAAGAAATAAAAAACTACAACTAACACCACAAACTCCTCACCATCCCTGTGGAGATGCTACTTGTTCATAGCGGCAAGGAGAATGACTGGGGGGCGGAGTCAGAGGGGGAGCTATATGGACAGTTCTTGCTGTGTGCTCTCCTTGCCTTTCCCAGTAGGGGAGGAGAATATCCCACAAGTAATGGATGACGCCGTGGACCGGACACACCAATGTTGGAAAAAACAAAACATTAAATTACAGAAAATAAAAAAATACAAGAATCTTAAACTAATTACACCTAATCTAATCCCCCTAATAAAATAAAAAAGCCCCCCAAAATAATAAAAAGCCCTACCCTATACTAAATTACAAATAGCTATACTAAATTACAAATAGCCCTTAAAAGGGCTTTTTGCGCGGAATTGCCCCAAAGTAATCAGCTCTTTTACCTGTAAAAAAAAAATACAATACCCCCCAACATTAAAACCCACCACCCACACCCCAACCCTACTCTAAAACCCACCCAATCCCCCCTTAATAAAACCTAACACTAGCCCCTTGAAGATCACCCTACCTTGAGCCATCTTCACCCAGCAGGGCACAAGTGGACCTCCAGAGGGGCAGAAGTCTTCATCCGATCCGGGCAGAAGAGGACCTCCAGACGGGCAGAAGGCTTCATCTTCTATCTTCATCCATCCGGAGCGGGTCCATCTTCAAGCCAGGCGACGCGGAGCATCCTCTTCTTCCGACGACTCCCGACGAATGAAGGTTCCTTTAAAGGACGTCATCCAAGATGGCGTCCCTTGAATTCCGATTGGCTGATAGGATTCTATCAGCCAATCGGAATGAAGGTAGGAAAAAATCCTATTGGCTGATGCAATCAGCCAATAGAATTGAGCTTGCATTTTATTGGTTGTTCCAATCAGCCAGTAGAATGCGAGCTCACTCCTATTGGCTGATCCAATTGGCTGATCTCATCAGCCAATAGGATTTTTCCTACCTTAATTCCGATTGGCTGATAGAATCCTATCAGCCAATCGCAATTAAGGTAGGAAAAATCCTATTGGCTGATGAGATCAGCCAATAGGATTGAAGTTCAATCAGCCAATAGGAGTGAGCTTGCATTCTACTGGCTGATTGGAACAGCCAATAAAATGCGAGCTCAATTCTATTTGTCGGGAGTCATCGGAAGAAGAGGATGCTCCGCGTCGCCTGGCTTGAAGATGGACCCGCTCCGGATGGATGAAGATAGAAGATGAAGCCTTCTGCCCGGATCGGATGAAGACTTCTGCCCCTCTGGAGGTCCACTTGTGCCCCGCTGGGTGAGGATTTTTTCCTACCTTAATTCCGATTGGCTGATAGAATCCTATCAGCCAATCGGAATTCAAGGGACGCCATCTTGGATGACGTCATTTAAAGGAACCTTCATTCGTCGGTAGTCGTCGGAAGAGGATGCTCCGCGTCGGCTGGCTTGAAGATGGACCCGCTCCGCATGGATGAAGATAGAAGATGCCGCCTGGATGAAGACTTCTGCCCCTCTTGAGGTCCACTTGTGCCCGGCTGGGTGAAGACGGCTCAAGGTAGGGTGATCTTCAAGGGGCTAGTGTTAGGTTTTATTAAGGGGGGGGATAGGGTAGGGGGTTTTAATGTTGGGGGGGTATTGTATATATATATTTTTTTACAGGTAAAAGAGCTGATTACTTTGGGGCAATGCCCCGCAAAAAGCCATTTTAAGGGCTATTTGTAATTTAGTATAGGGTAGGGATTTTTATTATTTTGGGGTGCTTTTTATTTTATTAGGGGAATTAGGTGTAATTAGTTTAAAATTCTTGTAGTTATTTTTTTATTTTCTGTAATTTAGTGTTTTTTTTTTTACTTTAATTTTATTTAATTGTAGTTAATTTATTTAATTATTTTAATGATAGTGTAGTGTTAGGTGTAATTGTAACTTGGGTTAGGATTTATTTTACAGGTACTTTTGTATTTATTTTAGCTAGGTAGTTATTAAATAGTTAATAACTATTTAATAACTATTGTACCGATTTAAAATAAATACAAACTTACCTGTAAAATAAAAATAAACCCTAAGCTAGTTACAATGTATTAGTTATATTGTAGCTATCTTATGGTTTATTTTACAGGTATTTAGTTTTAAATAGGAATAATTTAGTTAATTATATTAATATTTCTTATTTATTTAAATTAGATTTAAGTTAGTAGGTGTTAGGTTTAGACTTAAGTTTAGGGGTTAATATGTTTATTATAGTGGCGGCGGTGGGGGGGGGGGGGGGCAGATTAGGGGTTAATAAAATATAATGTAGGTGGCGGTGGGCTCCGGGAGCGGCAGTTTAGGGGTTAATCAATTTATTTAGCTGCGTCGGGGCCCGGGATCGGCAAGATAGGGGTTAAAAACTTTATTTAGGGGGCGGCAAATTAGGTGTTAATCGGTATAATGTAGGTGGCGGCGGGGTCCGGGAGCGGTGGCTTAGGGGTTAATAAGTATAATGTAGGTTGTGGCGGTGTGGGGGGTAGATTAGGGGTGTTTAGACTCGAGGTACATGTCAGGGTGTTAGGTGTAGACACTTCCCATAGGAATCAATGGGATATCGGGCAGCAGCAAACATAAGCTTTTGTTGCTGTCAGACTCCCATTGATTCCTATGGCAAACTAGGTACGCTGGGCCGGAAAAGTGGCGAGCGTACCTGTTAGTTCTTTTATAACTTCCAAAAGTAGTCAGATTGTGCCGAACTAGCGTTCGGAACATCTGGAGTGACGTAATCATTGATCTGTGTCGGACTGAGTCCAGCGGATCGTATGTTGCGTCACTAAATTCTACTTTTGCCGGTCTGTAGGGTTTGATAACTACGGCGATTCAGGCTCGCCACAAATACGCTGCGTAATTCCAGCGTATTTGCAGTTGACAACTTGATAAATAGAGGCCATAGTATCAATGACCCTCTCAGAGAAGCCACGCCTAGCCAAAACAAGGCATTCAATCTCCAAGCAGTTTCAGAGAATCTAAATTTGGGTGGAGGAAAGGACCCTGAAGTAGAAAGTCCTTCAGAGGTAACCCCCAAGGAGGAAGAAATTACATCTTCACTAGATCATGTGAGGCCAGGTAGTAACTATTAGAATTACAGAGGCTCTCTCCTGTTTCATACGGGCAATGACTCGTGGAAGGAGAGCAAATGGGTATGCTAGACCGAAGTTCCAAGGAACCGCCAGAGCGTCTATTAGAGCAGATTGAGGATCTCTTGATCCGTACTTTAGATCCCCGGAACACCCCACCTGAGGGTTATTACAGAATACTTTCGGATGGAGAGCCCTCTCCCCTGGATGAAAGGTCTGCCTGCCCAGAAAATACCAGTTGTCCATCTCTGGAATGTGGATGGACGATAGGAGACAGTCGTGAGATTCCACACACTGGAGAATGCAGGTCACCTCCATTGCTAACGAACTCCGAGCCCCTCACTGATGGTTGATGTAAGCCACCAAGGTGATGTTGTCCGATTGGAATCTTATAAACCGGACCAAGGTTAGTTGAGGCCAAGCGGTCAAAGCATTGAAGATTGTTCTCAACTCTAGGATGTTTATGGGGAGAGAAAACTCCTCGAGTCCAAAGACCCTGCACCTTTAAGGAGCCCCAAACTGAACCCAAGCCTAACAGACTAGCGTCCGTGGTAACAATCACCCAGGACAGTCTCAGGAAGCATGTCCCAAGACAGACGGTCCTGAGAAATCCACCACGAAAGAGTAACTTGTTAGGGGGATACAAAGCTATCCTCAGATCTGAGTGTTCTCTGTTCCATTGACTGAGCATGCATAACTGCAGGGGTCTCAGATGGAACTGAGCAAAAGGAATGTCCATGGAAGCAACCATCAGAGCAATTACCTCCATGCATTGAGCCACAGATGAATGGACAGAAGACTGAAGTAAAAGGCAAGAAGTTATTTTCTGACATCCGTCAGAAAGATTTATATAATTATAATTGTTTCAAGAAACACACCCTGGTATATGGCACTAGGGAACTCTTCTCCAGATTCACTTTTCACTCGTTGGAATGTAGAATAGACATCTCTGTATGAGATTTTGCTAGCTGAAAAGATGGCGCTTGAATCAAGATGTCGCCCAGGTAAGGTGCTACCGCTATTCATAGAGATCTGACCACCGCTTTGTAAAGATTCGAGGAGCCGTAGCAAGACCAAAAGGAAGGGCAACAAACTGGAAATGTCTGTCCAGAAAAGCAAACCTCAGAAACTGGTGATGTTCCCTGTGAATGGGAACATGAAGATAAGCGTCCTTAAGATCTATGGCCGTCATGAACCGACCCTGGAATGGAACAAAGTTTTCATGTTGAAGGACGGAACCTTGAGAAATTTGTTGAGACACTAAGTCTAGGATGGTACGGAACGTTCCTTCCTTTTTGGGAACCACAAAGTTTTGAATAAAATCCTTGACCCTGTTCCTCTATGGGAACTGGGAGATAGGTCCTTTACGCAGTTTAAGAAGGCCTCTTTTCACCTGATTTGCAGATAACCTTGATAGGATAAATCTGCCCCGGGGGGGCAAGACTTGAATCCTATTATGTAAATCTGGGATACTATGTCCACGGCACAAGGATCTGGGACATTACGTATCCAAGCCTGCCAAAAAAAGGAAAGGATTAGGACGGTCCCTTCATGCTGATTTGGAATCAGCAGGTTTCTTGGCTTGCTTCCCCTTATTCCAAGGCTGACTGGACCTCCATTAAGTCCTGGTTTGCTCCGGCTTGGAAGACTTCTGTTATTTGAAGTTACAAAAATTAGAATTCTGGCGACCCTTAGGTTTATTCTTCTTGTCCTGTGGTAGTAAAGATCCCTTTCCAACCGCAATTTCGGAAATGATCTCAGCCAGACTAGGACCAAATAAAGTCTTACCCTTAAAAGGTAAAGAAAGAAGTTTGGACTTGGAAGCTACATATGCATATTTTAACCACAGAGCTCTGAGCTAGAAAAGCAAGGCTAGAAATCTTGACTCCCAGTCTACGCACTTGCATGTTGGCATCAGATAAAAGTATTGGCCAGCTTAAGAGCCTTGATCCTATCCTGGATCTACTCTATAGTAGTTGTATCTGTAATCAGGTCAGACAAGGCATCACACCAATAAGCCCCGAGAACGTAGCAATACTTGCAACAGGTTGCCACTGTAATCCCTGATGAATGTACATCTTTCTTAAGTAAGCCTCTAGCTTCTTATCTATGGGATCCTTGAAAAAACTGAATTTATGCTTACCTGATAAATTACTTTCTCTTGTGGTGTATCCAGTCCAAGAGCTGTCCATATAGCTCCCCCTCTAGCTCCACCCCCCAGTCATTCAACCGAAGGTTAGGAAGAAAAAGGAGAAACCATAGGGTGCAGTGGTGACTGTAGTTTAAAAATAAAAACGACCTGTCTTAAAATGACAGGGCGGGCCGTGGACTGGATACACCACAAGAGAAAGTAATTTATCAGGTAAGCATAAATTCTGTTTTCTCTTGTAAGATGTATTGAGTCCACGGATTCATCCTTTACTTGTGGGATACGAATACCAAAGCTTTAGGACACGGATAAAGGGAGGGAACAAGACAGGCACCACTGCTTGCAAAACCTTTCTACCAAAAATAGCCTCCGAAGAAGCAAAAGTATCGAATTTGGAAAATATTTAAAAAGTATGCAGCAAAGACTAAGTCGCTGCCTTACAAATCTGTTCAACAGAAGCCTCACTTTTAAAAGCCCATGTGGAAGCCACTGCTCTGGTAGAATGAGCAGTAATTGGCCTATGAGACTGCTGGCCAGCAGCCTCCTGAAACAAACGGATGATGCTTTTCAGCCAAAAGAAAAGAGATGTAGCGGTCGCCTTCTGACCTCTCCTCTTACCAGAATAGATAACAAACAAAGAAGATGTTTGTCTGAAATCCTCTTAGTTGCTTGTAAATAGAACTTTAAAGCACGAACCACATCAAGATTGTGTAACAGACGTTCCTTCTTCGACGAAGGATTAGGACACAGAGAAGGAACAACAATTTCCTGATTAATATTCTTATTAGACACAACCTTAGGAAGAAAACCGGGTTTGGCACGCAAAACTACCTTATCTGCATGGAACACCAGGTAAGGTGAATCACACTGTAAAGCAGATAACTCTGAAACTCTTCGAGCAGAAGAGATAGCTACCAAAAACAAAACTTTCCAAGATAAAAGCTTAATATCTATGGAATGTAAAGGTTCAAACGGAACCCTTTGCAGAACTGAAAGAACTAAATTCAGACTCCATGGCGGAGCCACAGGTCTATAAACAGGCTTGATTCTGACTAAAGCCTGACTAAACGTTTGAACGTCTGGTACCTCTGCCAGACGTTTGTGAAAAAGAATAGACAAAGCAGATATCTGTCCCTTTAAGGAACTAGCTGATAATCCTTTCTCCAATCCGTCTCGGATAAAATTCTGGGAATCCTAACCTTACTTCATGAGTGACCCTTGGATTCGCACCAAAAAAGATATTTTCGCCAAATCTTATGGTAGATTTTCCTGGTGACAGGCTTTCTAGCCTGAATCAGGGTATCAATAACCGACTCAGAGAAACCACGCTTTGATAGAATTAGGCGTTCAATCTCCAGGCAGTCAGACGCAGAGAAATTAGATTTGGATGTTTGAAAGGACCTTGTATTAGAAGGTCCTGCCTCATTGGTAGTGTCCATGGTGGCACAGATGACATGTCAACTAGGTCTGCATACCAGGTCCTGCGTGGCCACGCAGGCGCTATTAGAATCACCAAAGCCCTCTCCTGCTTGATTCTGGCAACCAAACGAGGGAGAAGAGGAAACGGAGGAAAAACATAGGCCAGATTGAAGGAGCAAGGCGCTGCCAGAGCATCTATCAGCACCGCCTGGGGATCCCGGGACCTGGACCCGTAAAGAGGAAGTTTGGTGTTCTGATGGGACGCCATCAGATCCAATTCTGGAGTGCCCCATAGCTGAGTCAGCTGGGCAAATACCTCCGGGTGGAGTTCCCACTCCCCCGGGTGAAAAGTCTGACGATTTAGAAAATCCGCCTCCCAGTTGTCTACTCCTGGGATGTGAATTGCTGAGTGATGGCAAGAGTGATCCTCCGCCCATCTGATTATTTTGGTTACTTCCATCATTGCTAGGGAACTCCTTGTTCCTCCTTGATGATTGACGTAAGCTACAGTCGTGATGTTGTCCGACTGAAATCTGATGAATTTGGCTGCAGCTAGCTGAGGCCATGCCTGAAGCGCGTTGAATATCGCCCTCAGTTCCAGAATGTTTATCGGGAGAAGAGCTTCTTCCCGAGACCATAAGCCCTGAGCTTTCAGGGAGTCCCAGACTGCACCCCAGCCCAACAGACTGGCGTCGGTCTTTACGATGATCCACTCTGGTCTGCGGAAACACATTCCCTGAGACAGGTGATCCTGAGACAACCACCAGAGAAGAGAATCTCTGGTCCCCTGGTCCAACTGTATTTGAGGAGACAAATCTGCATAATCCCCATTCCACTGTTTGAGCATGCACAGTTGCAGTGGTCTGAGGTGTATCCGTGCAAAAGGGACTATGTCCATTGCCGCTACCATTAGTCCGATTGTCTCCATGCACTGAGCTACAGATGGCCGAGGAATGGAATGAAGAGCTCTGCAAGTAGTTAAGAGTTTCATCTTTCTGACCTCCGTCAGAAATATTTTCATTTCTACCGAGTCTATTAGGGTTCCTAGGAAGGGAACTCTTGTGAGGGGGGAGAGAGAACTCTTTTTGATGTTCACCTTCCACCCGTGAGACCTCAGAAAGGCCACTACAATTTCCGTGTGAGACTTGGCTCTTTGGAAAGTCGACGCCTGAATTAAGATATCGTCTAGATAAGGCGCCACTGCTATGCCCGGCGGTCTTAACACCGCCAGGAGGGACCCTAGCACCTTTGTGAAAATTCTGGGAGCAGTGGCCAACCCGAAAGGGAGAGCCACAAACTGATGCTTGTCCAGAAAGGCGAACCTGAGAAACTGGTAATGATCTTTGTGGATAGGAATGTGAAGATACGCATCCTTTAGATCCACGGTAGTCATATATTGACCCTCCTGGATCATTGGTAAGATTGTCCGAATGGTCTCCATCTTGAATGATGGGACTCTGAGGAATTTGTTTAGAATTTTGAGATCCGGGTTTGGTCTGAAAGTTCCTTCTTTTTTGGGAACCACAAAACAGGTTTGAGTAAAACCCCAGCCCTTGTTTAGCAAATGGAACTGGGTTGATCACTCCCATTGTATGTAGGTCTTCTATACAGCGTAAGAACGCCTCTTTCTTCGTCATGTCAGTAGACAGACGAGAAATATGGAACCTTCCCCTTGGAGGGAAGTCCTTGAATTCTAGAAGATATCCCTAGGATACAATCTCTAAGGCCCAGGGATCGTGTACGTCTCTTGCCCAGGCCTAAATGAAGAGAGTCTGCCCCCTACTAGATCCGGTCCCGGATCTGGGGCTACCCCATCATGCTGTCTTGGAGGCAGCTGCAGGCTTCTTGGCCTGTTTACCCTTGTTCCAGCCCTGGTAAGGTTTCCAGCCTGCCCTGGGTTGTGAAGTATTACACTCTTGCTTTGCAGCAGGGGAGGATGAAGCGAGACCGCTCCTGAAATTCCTAAAGGAACGAAAATTATTTTGTTTGTTCTTCGTCTTGGACTTGTCCTGGGGGAGAGCATGGCCTTTTCCCCCAGTGATTTCTGAAATAATCTCTTTCAATTCAGGCCCAAAGAGGGTCTTTCCTTTGAAAGGGATGTTCAATAGTTTTGATTTTGACGACACATCGGCCGACCAGGACTTTAGCCATAACGCCCTGCGCGTTAAAATGGCGAAACCTGAATTTTTTGCCGCTAACTTAGCTAGTTGGAAAGCGGCATCTGTGATAAAAGAATTAGCCAGCTTAAGAGCCTTAATTCTGTCCATAATGTTCTCATATGAGGTCTCCGTCTGGAGCGCATCTTCCAGCGCCTCGAACCAGAAAGCCGCTGCAGTAGTTACAGGAACAATGCACGCAATAGGTTGGAGAAGAAAACCTTGTTGAACAAAAATTTTCTTAAGTAAACCCTCTAATTTTTAAAAGCACAACTGTCTTTGATTGGTATAGTTGTGCGTTAAGCAAGTGAAGAAACAGCCCCCTCCACCTTAGGGACCGTCTGCTACGAGTCCCGTATGGGGTTAGATATGGGGAACATTTTCTTAAAAACAGGAGGGGGAACGAAGGGAATACCTGGTTTATCCCACTCCCTAGTAACGATATCCGCAGTCCTCTTAGGGACCGGGAACACATTGTAAACAGGAACTTCTAGGTACTTGTCCATTTTACACAATTTCTCTGGAACCATCATAGGATCGCAGTCGTCCAGAGTAACTAATACCTCCCTGAGCAATAAGCAGAGGTGTTCTAGTTTAAATTTAAAAGCCAACGTATCTGAGTCTGTCTGAGTAACCGCTCCCGAATCGAAAATTTCTCCCTCCGACAGCACATCCCTTGCCCACATTTCAGAGCGTTGTGAGTGTATATCGGATACGGATACTAAAGCGTCAGAATGCTCAAAATCTGTTCTTAAAACACAGCTATCACGCTTTGCAGGTAACACGGGCAGATTAGATAAAAATACTGAGAGGGTATTATCCATAACTGCCGCCAAGTCTTGTAAGGTAAAAGAGTTAGACGCGCTAGAGGTGCTAGGCGTCGCTTGAGCGGGTGTAACTGGTTCTGACACTTGGGGAGAGGTTAACGGGCTAACCTCATTACCTTCTGTCTGAGAATCATCTTGGGCCACATTTTTAAGTGCAACAATATGTTATTTAAAATGTAGACACATATCAGTACAAGTGGGACACATTCTGAGAGGGGGTTCCACCATGGCTTCTAAACACATTGAACAAGGATTTTCCTTGGTGTCAGACATGTTTAACAGACTAGTAGTAAGACAAACAGGCTTAGAAATCACTTTAATCAAGTAAAAATACACTTTGCAAAAAACGTTACTGTGCCTTTAAGAGATTAAAAAAGGCACACAATTTTCCAAAACAGTGAAAAATGCAGCAAACTTTTTGAAATTTTTACAGTATGTGCCTAAAGCATTAGTAAGATTGCACCACTAGCAATAAAAATGATTAACTCCTTAATGCCCAAACCGGATCAATAGTAAGCAACAGACCGGTTAAAAGAACTTCAGGACCTTGCCACAGCTCTGCTGTGGCCCTAACTGCCCTTAGGAGTCAGATTTGTGGGGAAAAGAGATTCTTATGGGCCCTCAAACTGTAGCAGGACCCTCCATGTGAAGACATCCTGAAGTTCTAGTCAATATAACTGCACATCTCAGGCGCGAACTTAGGCCCCTGCCACCTTACTCCGGTGCTGTGAGGCCTAAAGAAACACTCCTAAGTGTTTTAATAATAGCCATGTGGGTAACAACCCCTGAAAGAAACCCAAAGGAACCTTCAAAGTGTCTCAAAAACGATATTTTTCTAATAAAAACCATTTGTCATTAAGTAGTGTCAACCAGCATAAATTAGCCCTGTAATGTAAGCTAGCAATTCAATACATAGTCTCTGAATACAGCCTACCCTTCCCTCATGGGGAACTTTTGGTCTTTTCCAGCATTATCACAGTCTTGTCTAGAAATAAATGACTGAACATACCTTATTGCAGCCTAACCTGCAAACCGTTCCCCCCAACTGAAGTTTTCTTGTACTCCCCAGTCCTTTGTGGGAACAGCAGTTGATTTTAGTTACAACATGCTAAAATCATCTTCCTCTCTGCAGAAATCTTCATCCACTTTCTGCTGGAGAGTAAATAGTACACACCGGTATCATTTAAAATAAACTTTTGCTTGAAGAAAAAAAAAACTACAATTCTAACACCACATTCACTTTACCCTTCCGATTGCTTAGAGCCGGCAGAGAATGACTCAGGGGTGGAGCTTATATGGACAGCTCTGCTGTGTGCTCTCTTTGCCACTTCCTGTTGGGAAGAATATCCCACAAGTAAAGGATGAATCCGTGGACTGGGTACACCTTACAAGAGAAAAACAACTATCCTCAATATTAGTTCTCTTGGCTAGAGATAGCTACTCTACCTTGGGCACTATGCGCCACGAGTCCCGTAAAGAGTCAACAGGAAACTTAATAAAAAAAAAAAAACAGGGGACAGGGAAAAAGAAACCCTGGCTTTTCCCATTCCGGAGCTACAATTTCCAACCGCAGATGAAGGATCATATACTCTGTTTAGTTTACTAGACTTCTTTGGGTTCTCAGCAATAGATGAGCCTGAGTCTTTCAAAGTAACTGGGGGCATTCTATTTTAAATTTAAGATTAACCTCCTCTAAATCTGTAGATTTTTCCACTATAGAGTCAGAGATCTCAACCTCAGAAGCCACTGAGGTATCATTGTCATCAGATAAGAGACTGACTAACGGAGCCTTTGCAGAGTAAAAACCCTTACTGAGAGAAATATTTTTAGACTTCCTCTTACCAACAACAAGAAACGCTGATGCTGCAGAAACCGCTGAAGTTTTCTGCGCAGCAAAAATCACCTGGTAAATAAACACCCCCATAAGGTTGAGAGGAAACGCAGGGCACTGCATGTGAAGTTTGAGGGGAAAGCTGAAGCATTGCTAGGACAACCCAATCCTGAGAGAAATCTTATCTTTAAATAATGTTTTATTTAGACAAGAGGAGCAAAACTGCACAGGAGGAATAACTTAAAGGGACCCTAAACACCTGTTCACATATTCCGTTTTTTTAAAAAATAAAATAGGTACCGATTTGCATCTTTGATTTTACTTTTTATTACCCTGTGCATATTTCTTGCAATTTCAAATACTTACCTAAACCACCACCTATTGAAAAACATAATTTATGCTTACCTGATAAATTCCTTTCTTCTGTTGTGTGATCAGTCCACGGGTCATCATTACTTCTGGGATATTATCTGCTCCCCTACAGGAAGTGCAAGAGGATTCACCCAGCAGAGTTGCTATATAGCTCCTCCCCTCTACGTCACCTCCAGTCATTCGACCAAAGACCAACGAGAAAGGAGAAGCCAAGGGTGTAGTGGTGACTGGATTATAATTTAAAAAATATTTACCTGCCTTAAAAAACAGGGCGGGCCGTGGACTGATCACACAACAGAAGAAAGGAATTTATCAGGTAAGCATAAATTATGTTTTCTTCTGTTATGTGTGATCAGTCCACGGGTCATCATTACTTCTGGGATACCAATACCAAAGCAAAAGTACACGGATGACGGGAGGGATAGGCAGGCTCATTATACAGAAGGAACCACTGCCTGAAGAACCTTTCTCCCAAAAATAGCCTCCGAAGAAGCAAAAGTGTCAAATTTGTAAAATTTGGAAAAAGTATGAAGCGAAGACCAAGTTGCAGCCTTGCAAATCTGTTCAACAGAGGCCTCATTCTTAAAGGCCCAAGTGGAAGCCACAGCTCTAGTAGAATGAGCTGTAATTCTTTCAGGAGGCTGCTGTCCAGCAGTCTCATAGGCTAAACGAATTATGCTACGAAGCCAGAAGGAGAGAGAGGTAGCCGAAGCCTTATGACCTCTCCTCTGACCAGAGTACACGACAAACAGGGAAGACGTTTGTCGAAAATCCTTAGTTGCCTGCAAGTAGAACTTGAGGGCACGAACTACATCCAGATTGTGTAGAAGACGTTCCTTCTTTGAAGAAGGATTTGGACACAAGGATGGAACAACAATCTCTTGATTGATATTCCTGTTAGTGACTACCTTAGGTAAGAACCCAGGTTTAGTACGCAGAACTACCTTGTCTGAATGAAAGATCAGATAAGGAGAATCACAATGTAAGGCTGATAATTCAGAGACTCTTCGAGCCAAGGAAATAGCCATTAAAAATAGAACTTTCCAAGATAACAATTTTATATCAATGGAATGAAGGGGTTCAAACGGAACGCCCTGTAAAACGTTAAGAACT
Organism: Bombina bombina; assembly: GCF_027579735.1. Lineage (NCBI taxonomy): Eukaryota > Metazoa > Chordata > Amphibia > Anura > Bombinatoridae > Bombina > Bombina bombina. Next base: position 1,548,396,327 of record NC_069499.1, read on the forward strand.
AAGTTTAAACTCCATGGCGGAGCAACAGTTTTAAACACAGGCTTGATCCTAGCTAAAGCCTGACAAAATGCCTGGACGTCTGGATTTTCTGACAGACGCTTATGTAACAAGATGGACAGAGCTGAGATCTGTCCCTTTAATGAGCTAGCCGATAAACCCTTTTCTAAACCTTCTTGTAGAAAGGACAATATCCTAGGAATCCTAACCTTACTCCAGGAGTAATCTTTGGATTCACACCAGTATAGGTATTTACGCCATATTTTATGGTAAATCTTTCTAGTAACAGGCTTCCTAGCCTGTATCAGGGTATCAATAACCGACTCAGAAAAACCACGTTTTGATAAAATCAAGCGTTCAATTTCCAAGCTGTCAGCTTCAGAGAAGTTAGATTTTGATGTTTGAATGGACCCTGTATCAGAAGGTCCTGTCTTAGAGGTAGAGACCAAGGCGGACAGGATGACATGTCCACTAGATCTGCATACCAAGTCCTGCGTGGCCATGCAGGTGCTATTAGAATCACTGATGCTCTCTCCTGTTTGATTTTGGCAATCAATCGAGGAAGCAGCGGGAAGGGTGGAAACACATAAGCCATCCTGAAGTTCCAAGGTGCTGTCAAAGCATCTATCAGAACCGCTCCCGGATCCCTGGATCTGGATCCGTAGCGAGGAAGTTTGGCGTTCTGGCGAGACGCCATGAGATCTATATCTGGTTTGCCCCAACGTCGAAGTATTTGGGCAAAGACCTCCGGATGAAGTTCCCACTCCCCCGGATGAAAAGTCTGGCGACTCAAGAAATCCGCCTCCCAGTTCTCCACTCCCGGGATGTGGATTGCTGACAGGTGGCAAGAGTGAGACTCTGCCCAGCGAAATATCTTTGATACTTCCATCATTGCTAGGGAGCTTCTTGTCCCTCCCTGATGGTTGATGTAAGCTACAGTCGTGATGTTGTCCGACTGAAACCTGATGAACCCCCGAGTTTTTAACTGGGGCCAAGCTAGAAGGGCATTGAGAACTGCTCTCAATTCCAGAATGTTTATTGGCAGGAGACTTTCCTCCTGACTCCATTGTCCCTGAGCCTTCAGAGAATTCCAGACAGCGCCCCAACCTAGTAGGCTGGCGTCTGTTGTTACAATTGTCCAGTCCGGCCTGCTGAATGGCATCCCCCTGGACAGATGTGGCCGAGAAAGCCACCATAGAAGAGAATTTCTGGTCTCTTGATCCAGATTCAGAGTGGGGGACAAATCTGAGTAATCCCCATTCCACTGACTCAGCATGCACAATTGCAGCGGTCTGAGATGTAGGCGTGCAAAGGGAACTATGTCCATTGCTGCTACCATTAAGCCGATCACCTCCATGCATTGAGCTACTGACGGGAGTTGAATGGAATGAAGGACACGGCATGCATTTAGAAGCTTTGTTAATCTGTCTTCTGTCAGATAAATCTTCATTTCTACAGAATCTATAAGAGTCCCCAAGAATGGAACTCTTGTGAGAGGAAAGAGAGAACTCTTCTTTTCGTTCACTTTCCATCCATGCGACCTTAGAAATGCCAGAACTAACTCTGTATGAGACTTGGCAGTTTGAAAGCTTGAAGCTTGTATCAGAATGTCGTCTAGGTACGGAGCTACCGAAATTCCTCGCGGTCTTAGTACCGCCAGAAGGGCACCCAGAACCTTTGTGAAGATTCTTGGAGCCGTAGCCAATCCGAATGGAAGGGCTACAAACTGGTAATGCCTGTTTAAGAAGGCAAACCTTAGATACCGGTAATGATCTTTGTGAATCGGTATGTGAAGGTAAGCATCCTTTAAATCCACTGTGGTCATGTACTGACCCTTTTGGATCATGGGTAAGATTGTCCGAATAGTTTCCATTTTGAACGATGGAACTCTTAGGAATTTGTTTAGGATCTTTAAATCCAAGATTGGCCTGAAAGTTCCCTCTTTTTTGGGAACCACAAACAGGTTTGAGTAAAACCCTTGTCCTTGTTCCGACCGCGGAACCGGATGGATCACTCCCATTAATAATAGATCTTGTACACAGCGTAGAAACGCGTCTTTCTTTATTTGGTTTGTTGACAACCTTGACAGATGAAATCTCCCTCTTGGGGGAGAGAATTTGAAGTCTAGAAGGTATCCCTGAGATATGATCTCTAGCGCCCAGGGATCCTGGACATCTCTTGCCCAAGCCTGGGCGAAGAGAGAGAGTCTGCCCCCCACTAGATCCGGTCCCGGATCGGGGGCCCTCGGTTCATGCTGTCTTAGGGGCAGCAGCAGGTTTCCTGGCCTGCTTGCCCTTATTCCAGGACTGGTTAGGTTTCCAGCCTTGTCTGTAACGAGCAACAGCTCCTTCCTGTTTTGGTGCAGTGGAAGTTGATGCTGTTCCTGTTTTGAAATTCCGAAAGGGACGAAAATTAGACTGTCTAGCCTTAGCTTTGGCTTTGTCTTGAGGTAGAGCGTGGCCCTTACCTCCTGTAATGTCAGCAATAATTTCTTTCAAACCGGGCCCAAATAAAGTTTGCCCCTTGAAAGGTATATTAAGTAATTTGGACTTAGAAGTTACATCAGCCGACCAGGATTTTAGCCACAGCGCCCTACGTGCCTGAATGGCGAATCCTGAATTCTTAGCCGTAAGTTTAGTTAAATGTACTACGGCCTCCGAAATGAATGAATTAGCTAGTTTAAGGACTCTAAGCCTGTCCGTAATGTCGTCCAGCGTAGCTGAACTAAGGTTCTCTTCCAGAGACTCAATCCAAAATGCTGCCGCAGCCGTAATCGGCGCGATGCATGCAAGGGGTTGCAATATAAAACCTTGTTGAACAAACATTTTCTTAAGGTAACCCTCTAATTTTTTATCCATAGGATCTGAAAAAGCACAGCTATCCTCCACCGGGATAGTGGTGCGCTTAGCTAAAGTAGAAACTGCTCCCTCCACCTTAGGGACCGTTTGCCATAAGTCCCGTGTGGTGGCGTCTATTGGAAACATCTTTCTAAATATTGGAGGGGGTGAGAACGGCACACCGGGTCTATCCCACTCCTTAGAAACAATTTCAGTTAATCTCTTAGGTATAGGAAAAACGTCAGTACTCGCCGGTACCGCAAAGTATTTATCCAACCTACACATTTTCTCTGGTATTGCAACAGTGTTACAATCGTTAAGAGCAACGTTTTAAATCACAGTCACTATATAAGTCTCACAGCTCTGCTGAGAGAATCTACCTCCCTTCAAAGAAGTTTGAAGACCCCTGAGTTCTGTTAGAGATGAACCGGATCATGCAGAAAATACAAGAGTAACTGACTGGAAATTTTTGATGCGTAGCAAAGAGCGCCAAAAACGGCCCCTCCCTCCCACACACAGCAGTGAGAGAGAAACGAAACTGTCATAATTAAAACAAGCAAACTGCCAAGTGGAAAAATAAAGCCCAAATATTTATTCACTCAGTACCTCATTAATGCAAACGATTCTACATTCCAGCAAAAACGTTTAACATGAAAAATACCTATTAAAAGGTTTAATGTACTTTTACAGAGTAAATCCGGTGAAATACCATCCCCAGAATACTAAAGTGTAGGGTATACATACATGTTCATTATAACGGTATGGCAGGATTTTTTCATCAATTCCATTCAGAAAATAAAAACTGCTACATACCTCAATGCAGACTCAACTGCCCGCTGTCCCCTGATCTGAAGCTTTTACCTCCCTCAGATGGCCGAGAAACAGCAATATGATCTTAACTACTCCGGTTAAAATCATAAGAACTCTGGTAGATTCTTCTTCAAATTCTGCCAGAGAGGTAATAACACGCTCCGGTGCTATTGTAAAATAACAAACTTTTGATTGAAGTTCTAAAAACTAAGTATAATCACCATAGTCCTCTCACACCTCCTATCTAGTCTTTGGGTGCAAGAGAATGACTGGAGGTGACGTAGAGGGGAGGAGCTATATAGCAACTCTGCTGGGTGAATCCTCTTGCACTTCCTGTAGGGGAGCAGATAATATCCCAGAAGTAATGATGACCCGTGGACTGATCACACATAACAGAAGAAAGAATTATCGCCGCCATCTTGTAATGTATGTTAGAGCCGATGCCGTGTCACGTGATGTACGCACACTTTTGCATTACCACACATACCAAGAGCAGTCTCCACCGAATGTATGAGGCTCGTACTCCCACTTGTGAGCGAGCTTCATACATTTAGTGGAGACGACGTTACTGAATGACAGCTGTGTGAGAGGACAGGCTTGTCAGAATTTACATTCTTCTTAAGATTTATTTTACTTAACGGTGTACGAATCATTACAACACTTAGTATTTTACACAACAGTTTCTTTTAAAACGTATTAATTTGCAGCCACATATAACTTATAATGCAGTGCTTGGCTGCATGGTCGTCATCCTTTTCATGTACAAAAAAAAAATCACTACATTCTATGGCTGACACTGACCTCTCACTACTCCTAACTCAAGGCAAATTAAGCTTTTCCTACAGTACCTGCTTTGATGTTCCCAATGCCCGCTCATTAGACAAGCCACTGATGCTATCACATGTGGAGCAGAAAGAGTGAGCTGCAGGGTAGAGCCGCCAACAGCATAGGAAAGGAGGTGATTTGCATCGGGTCTGATCAGCACAGACTAACAGGCAAAGGAAAGCAAAATAATTTATGGCTTGAGCAGGGGCTAAGAGAGAAAGGGGAGGGGTAGAAGAGCAACAAAGCTTATTGTTGAAGACACCAGACATGATTATGAGACAGCAGACACCATGCTGGGCAACAGATCCATACCCATCCTCCTTCAAACCCCCAAGGATGACTTTTCCCTTCTCAACAGAGAGAAAAAATATATATAAATATATATATTTATTAAATGTGCAAATAGGAACGATAATATACCTTACATATATTGATTAAAATTTGAAATAAATGCAGGGGTATTTACTATATAGCACTCAATATAAAGCAGCTGCTAAGTACAGGAAATGCAAAATGTCCAAAAAAAGCAAATGATAATGGCGACAAACTTTACAGCAGCAGTTTACTAATGCTGTGAGCACGATGTCTACATGCATGTGCGCTCACAGCAATAGGCCCAAACTTTCGGATTTGTGCACATCACTTTTTACCATGTCTGCACGAATTCGGCACTGAGCGGTAAAGCGCAAGGAAAAAGTAAAAAAAACAAACGGGAACAAATGTAATAAAATAATGCGGATTGCATTTTAACAATTAAAACAGCATAATGAATAAAAACCTAATGATAAGTGTTTAATGTCCCTTTGAGCCTCCAAGCAAAAACACATTTTTCAAAAAAGACCTTTCTTCATTAGTGTCCATAAACATAAGAAGCTTGGACCCCACAAGAAAATTATCTAAAAAATAGTCTCAAATATTGTGCACATAAAAATTGAAATATGCAATAAAACTCAAAATACTGGTACTGTAATACGTCAGGGCTTACCACTCCTAGAATCAGTTGATCTACCCCACTAGCAAATAAATACAGGACCTTAGTCAAATCCGAACAGGAGCAAACCATGAAGACCACACACACCGCTACAAACTCTGCTCTGACAGAGAAGCCGCAGAGTGCAGAGAAACTGTCACCTGACCGCAACTTAAAATAAACTACGCCATAAAGTAAAAAATGGCACGCAAGAACACACTGAAAAATAACAGAATTAATGCTTACCTGATAAATTACTTTCTCTTACGGTGTATCCAGTCCACGGATTCATCCTTACTTGTGGGATATTCTCAATCCCTACAGGAAGTGGCAAAGAGAGCACACAGCAGAGCTGTCCATATAGCTCCCCTCAGGCTCCGCCCCCCCCCAGTCATTCGACCGACGGTTAGGAGATAAAGGAGAACTCATAGGGTGCAGTGGTGACTGTAGTTTTACAAAAATAAATCTGAACCTGACTTAATTGCCAGGGCGGGCCGTGGACTGAATACACCGTAAGAGAAAGTAATTTATCAGGTAAGCATAAATTCTGTTTTCTCTTAAATGGTGTATCCAGTCCACGGATTCATCCTTACTTGTGGGATACCAATACCAAAGCTTTAGGACACGGATGAAGGGAGGGAACAAGTCAGGTAACCTAAACGGAAGGCACCACTGCTTGCAAAACCTCTCCCCCAAAAATAGCCTCCGAAGAAGCAAAAATATTGAATTTGAATAATTTGGCAAAAGTATGCAGTGAAGACCAAGTCGCAGCCTTACAAATCTGTTCAACAGAAGCCTCATTCTTGAAAGCCCATGTGGAAGCCACGGCTCTGGTGGAATGAGCGGTAATTCGTTCAGGAGGCTGCTGTCCAGCAGTCTCATATGCCAATCGGATGATGCTTTTCAGCCAGATGGAAAGAGAGGTAGCAGTCGCTTTCTGACCTCTCCTCTTACCAGAATAGACAACAAACAAGGATGATGTTTGTCTGAAATCTTTAGTTGCTTTTAAATAAAATTTTAAAGCACGAACCACATCAAGATTGTGTAGTAGTCGTTCCTTCTTAGAAACTGGATTAGGACACAGAGCGAACAATGATTTCCTGGTTAATATTCTTATTAGAAGCCACCTTTTGAAGAAAACCAGGTTTGGTACGCAAAACAACCTTATCTGCATGGAACACCAGATGGGGTGAATTACACTGCAAAGCAGACAATTCTGAAACTCTTCGAGCAGAAGATATAGCTACCAAAAACAAAACTTTCCAAGAAAATAACTTAATATCTATGGAATGTAAAGGTTCAAACGGAACCCCTTGAAGAACTGAAAGAACTAAATTTAGACTCCATGGAGGAGCCACAGGTTTGTAGACAGGCTTGATTCTAACTAGGGCCTGAGCAAACGCCTGGTACAGCTGCCAGACGCTTGTGTAACAGGATAGACAGAGCAGATATCTGTCCCTTTAAGGAAATAGCTGACAAACCTTTCTCCAATCCTTCTTGGAGAAGGACAATATCCTTGGAATCCTAATCTTACTCCACGAGTAAACCTGGATTCACACCAACAAAGATATTTCAGAGAACCCATGCTTAGCTAGAATTAAGCGTTCAATCTCCAAGCAGTCAGTTGCAGAGAAACTAGATTTGGATGCTTGAATGGACCTTTTGTATTAGAAGATCCTGCCTCGATGGCAGTTTCCATGGTGGAACCGATGACATGTCCATTAGGTCTGCATACCAAGTCCTGCATGGCCACACAGGCGCTATCAGAATTACCGAAGCCTTCTCCTGTTTGATTCTGGCTACTAGCCGAGGGAGAAGAGGAAACTGTGGAAAGACATAAGCTAGACTGAATGACCAAGGCGCTACTAAAGCATCTATCAATGCCGCCTTGGGATCCCTGGACCCGGATCCGTAAAGGGGAAGTTTGGTGTTCTGACGGGACGCCATCAGGTCCAATTCTGGAATGCCCCAAAGCTGGGTCAATTGAGCAAAAAACCTCCGGGTGGAGTTCCCACTCCCCCGGATGGAAAGTCTGACGACTCCGAAAATCCGCCTCCCAGTTGTCTACTCCTGGGATGTGAATTGCAGATAGATGGCTGGAGTGATCCTCCGCCCATTTGATGATCTTGGTTACTTCGTTCATCGCTCATTCCCTGAGACAGGTGATCCTGAGACAACCACCAGAGAAGAGAGTCTCTGGTTGTCTGGTCCATTTGGATTTGAGGGGACAAATCTGTATAATCCCCATTCCAATGTTTGAGCATGCACAGTTGCAGTGGTCTTAGATGAATTTGGGCAAAAGGGACAACGTCCATTGCCGCAACCATTAAACCTATTACCTCCATGCATTGAGCCACAGAAGGCCGAGGAATGGAATGAAGAACTCGGCAAGTATTCAAACGTTTTGACTTCCTGACCTCTGTCAGAAAGATTTTCATTTCTACCGAGTCTATTAGTGTTCCTAGGAAGGGAACCCTTGTGAGCGGGGACAGAACTTTTTTCGACGTTCACCTTCCACCCGTGAGACCTTAGAAAGGCCAGAACAATGTCCATATGAGCCTTGGCTCTGTGAAAAGACAACGTCTGTATTAAGATGTCGTCTAGGTAAGGTGCTACTGCAATGCCCCGCGGTCTTAGTACCGCTAGAAGGTACCCTAGTACCTTTGTGAAAATTCTGGGAGTGGTGGCCAACCCGAAAGGAAGGGCCACGAACTGATAATGCGTGTTCAGAAAGGCGAACCTTAGGAACTGATGATGATCTTTGTGGATAGGAATATGTAGGTACGCATCCTTTAGATCCACGGTAGTCATATATTGACCTTCCTGGATCATCGGCAAGATTGTCCGAATGGTTTCCATTTTGAAAGATGGAACTCTGAGGAATTTGTTTAGGATCTTTAGATCCAGGATTGGCCTGAAAGTTCCTTCCTTTTTGGGAACTACAAACAGGTTTGAGTAAAATCCCAGTCCCTGTTCTGCAATTGGAACTGGGTGTATCACTCCCATCTTTAGAAGATCTTCTACACAGCGTAAGAACGCCTGTTTCTTTGAGAAATGTGGAACCTTCCCCTTGGGGGAGAGTCCTTGAATTCTAGAAGATACCCCTGAGCAACAATTTCTAATGCCCAGGGATCTGGAACATCTCTTGCCCAAGCCTGAGCAAAGAGAGAAAGTTTGCCCCCTACTAGATCCGGTCCCAGATCGGGGGCTACCCCTTCATGCTGTCTTGGCAGCAGGTGCAGGCTTCTTGGCCTTTTTACCCTTATTCCAGCCCTATAGGGTTTTCCAGGTTGCTTTGGGCTCTAAAGCGTTAACCTCTTGCTTTGCGGCAGCAGAGGTTGAAGCAGGTCCGCTCCTGAAGTTGCGAAAGGAGCGAAAATTAGCCTTGTTTTTGGACCATAATGGCAAAACCAGAATTTTTCGCCGCTAACTTAGCTAATTGGAAGGCGGCATCTGTGATAAAAGAATTAGCTAGCTTTAAAGCATGAATTCTATCCATGACTTCGTCATATGAAGTCTCCCTCTGGAGCGACTCCTCCAGCGCCTCAAACCAAAAAGCCGCTGCAGTAGTTACAGGAATAATGCAGGCAATTGGCTGAAGGAAACCTTGCTGAACAAACATTTTCTTCAGCAAACCTTCCAATTTTTTATCCATAGGGTCTTTAAAAGCACAACTGTCTTCTATTGGTATGGTTGTACACTTAGCAAGTGTTGAAACTGCTCCCTCTACCTTAGGGACTGTCTGCCACGCGTCCCGCCTGGGGTCATTTATGGGGAACATCTTTTTAAGGGGGGGGGGGGGGGGGGAGCAAAAGGTACACCTGGTCTCTCCCACTCCCTAGTCACAATATCCGCCACCCTCTTCGGGATCGGAAATGCATCAGTGTATACAGGGACCTCTAAAAACCTGTCCATTTTACACAATTTTTCTGGGACCACCATGGGGTCACAATCATCCAGCGTAGCTAAAACCTCCTTAAGCAGGACGCGGAGGTGTTCCAGCTTAAATTTAAACGCTAAGGAATCTGACTCTGCCCGCTGAGAAACTTTTCCTGTGTCAGAAATTTCTCCGTCGGACAGACCATCCCTCACTGCCACTTCAGAGTGTTGTGAGGGTACAATAGATAAATCATCCAAAGCTTCCGATTGCTCATCCTCTGTTCTTAAAACTGAGCTATCACGCTTCTTTGGAAAAACTGGCAGTTTGGATAGAAATGCCGCAAGGGAATTTTCCATGACTGCTGCTAATTGCTGTAAAGTAATAGAGCGCAATGCGCTAGAGGTACTAGGCAACGCTTGCACGGGCGTAACTGGTGTCGACACATGGGGGGGAGGAAGGAGGACTATCCTCATTACATTCCGTCAGAGAATCATCTTGGGCTACATTTTTAAGTGTCACTGCATGGTCATTAAAATGTTTAAATACCTTAGCACACTTTAAACACAAATGCAATGGGGGTACCGCCATGGCTTTTAAACACATAGAACAGGGCCTATCTGTAGTCTCAGACAGCACTCAAATACAGGAAAAAAAAACACGTTTTGAAAAAACGGTACTGTGCCTTTAATAAAAAGCGCACACTTTTTTCCCAAATCTCAAAAAAACATCCATGCTACAGTCTCTGCTGTAGCCCTACCTTCCTTGGGGATTAGTTTTGGAACGAAAATAAGCCTCCCTGTAGTCCTCCTGCAATCACTGGACTCTACATGTGAAGCTGCATGAAGCTGTCTTGCAAAAGAAAATTAGGCCCCCTCCCTCTTCACTCCAGAGTTGTGGGGCCTTCCTAAGCCAAATTAGGTGTCTAAAAATATGCCAGGCATATAAAACCCCAAAAAAGTGTTCCAAACATAACACTTGTGCAAATATCAGATTATAGCAATAAAATAATCGATTTTCCCCATAAGTGTCCACCAGTGAATAAAGCCCTTTAACTAAGCCATCCTTCTATGCTGAGTCTCAGAATATGGCTTACCTTCCCACATGGGGATTTCTGTCAGTCTTCTAGCATTACCAAGTCTTGTTAGAAAAAAAGTGACTGAGCATACCTTAAGCAGTTAAGCCTGCAAACTGTTCCCCCCAACTGAAGTTCTCCGGTACTCAACAGTCCTGTGTGGGAACAGCAATGGATTTTAGTTACAACATGCTAAAATCTTTTTCCTCTCAGCAGAAATCTTCATCACTTTCTGCCTCAGAGTAAATAGTACAAACCGGCACTATTTTAAAATAACAAACTCTTGATTGAAGAAATAAAAACTACAAATCTAACACCACATTCACTTTACCCTCCCGTGGAGATGCTACTTGTTAGAGCGGCAAAGAGAATGACTGGGGGGGCGGAGCCTGAGGGGAGCTAAATGGACAGCTCTGCTGTGTGCTCTCTTTGCCACTTCCTGTAGGGATTGAGAATATCCCACAAGTAAGGATGAATCCGTGGACTGGATACACCATGTTAGAGAAATTGGGATTCGCTTTTCACCCGAAAACTATCTATCCACCTTCCATATAAAATGCTTATATGTGCCCCAAGTAAAAGGAAAATAACCTTAAGATCTCTTAAAGCGCTTAGAAATTTTCATGAAAACGAAATTCACTCTACAGTATGCAGTGCCCCCAACAATGCCTTATAAATATATATCCCTTAATAAAGAGAAAATGAGCCCCAAGAAGGAAAATCCAGGGACCTGTAGAAAAACAGTAACCAACCCTGGTTTTCTATAAAAGTAGTGTTAGAAGATAGCGAGGTGGTCTTTGCTTAACTTCGAAAAGCCACCATTACTCTTACTAAAGAGATTGTCATGGACACAACATAGCCCCGATCCTTGCTTGCAGGGAAAAGTACCTATTAAAGGATTACATATCTTTAGAGAGTCTTTGCACGTCCTACCGGGAATAGAGGCAAAGAATGACTGGGGGTTATGGGTAAGGAAGTGACACTTAACAGCTCTCGCTGGGGTGCTATTTGCCGCCTCCTGCTGGTCAGGAGATGAATATCCCACTAGTAATTGGAAAGAAATCGTGGACCCTCCATGCTATAGTGGGAAAAATTTTTTTTTAACTTTACTATCACTTTAAATATTGAGGTGATCCTTAGACCCCCCCCAAATAAACATATCCTACTGGCAAAAATGCCACTTTCCTTTTATTTGCCATTCTTGCTTGTTTTTTGTTGCTTTTGAGTGAAAGGTGGTAGTTACCTGTTCTCATGTATAGTTGACCCAGACCTTGTTATTCCATTTGTAGCAAAAAATAAAGGTTACTGAATAAGCTGTACTTTTTTTCAAGCATAATACTTTTATAGAGACTGCATGTCATGTTCCCAGTGTAAAAAAATGACTCAAATTTGTAAAATTACTCCATGCTGCATTTAAAAAAATCCGAAAATTTCCATTAAAAATAACACCGCAACGTCCCCCCCCCTGGCTTCAATATTTCTGTAAATTTTACATCTCTAGGTGGGCCATTGTGGCGTTGGGACCTGTCTTAATGTAGCAGCTAACCCCCCCCCACACACACACAAAAACTCAAACTATTTTAAACAAGTTTTATTTAAACAACAAGATGTCAGGGAAAACTATCTAGAATGTGAATTTTGTATCTTTCCTATTAATCCACCCCGCTACATGTAACAGCTACATACAAAAACCATTATAAAATCGTCAGTTTAACAATTAAAAAAAAAATATATATATTGAACTGCCCAATCAAAGATGCATTTTCCAACTTTAGCACAACAACCAACCCATCATTAAGTGAGCCTCTCTGCATTCAAGGGGCTCCTTTAACAGTGAGCAGTTTAACCCATCCAGTGTAGCAGATAATGGGTCTGGAGGAAGCAAAATAATTTACTGGAATAAAAAGTTGCATGTATTTCAAAAAAACAGAAAGATTAGGTGTGTGCGGGGGGAAAACACACCTAATCTTATGGTTAACTTGGTCCAAAATTAGTTATTCTGCCCAAAAAATAAAAAAATAAAGGGGGAATAGGGAATTTAATCCCTAAAACATACAGACACACCCACCCTATATTTATATACAATAAAGGAGGAAAAGGGAAGGACAACGCAGTCAGGACGTGGCCTCATGAGGTGTCAGTGTGCAAGGCTGGTAAAGAAGAGATTGTTCTCAGAATTTGCCTCCTGTCTGCTGCTGGAAAACATCAATAGTATCTTCGTCCTCCATCTCCAACTGCAAAAAGAAGAGTTGTTACTGGAGAAAAATCATACAAAGAAAAGGGTTCAGGTGGTTACAAAAATTTACTGCGAGTGCTGCGTTAGTTTTATACATAGTGTAACTTGAGTTTAATTTTGACTTTAGTGTCCCTTTAAGCCCATATTAAGCTAAAATTAGCTATTGAATATTTTTAATATTAATTGCACAATTATGCAGTGTGTGCTTTGGATAGTAGAAAATGTATTACACCGCCTACTTCAAATTGCCATTCGCTTATATTTCTGTGGACTGTATTGTATACGATTGCATTCTATTCAGTTCTAGGAAGGTCAGACAAGTGGAATCGTGTAGGAAGAATTTAAAAAAGGGGATTTGAAATACAAACTATCCTGGTGCTCAGTACACTTAAATACACACCCCTAAAAAAAAAAAACCCCCATTAGATATGCATTGGTGTGTGCACAAATAAGATTGAGCCTTGCAAGCCAATGGACTAGCATGGAGATTATGCTCATGAAATCAGAATAGGCATGTCAGAATATACAAACCCTGGAGCCATTGGCTCCTACAATTTTACCCCTGGTTTCTAACTTTTGGGGAGATAGAGATATATACATAAACATACATACAGATATTGTCCTTAAAGGGATAGTAAACCAAATTTTTTATTCCATGATTTAGTCAGAACATGCAGTTTTAAGCAACTATTTACTCCTATTATAAAATGTATTTGTTCTCTTACTATTTTTATTTAAAAAAGCAGGAATGTAGACTTAGGAACCAACCCATTTTAGGTTCAGCACCCCAGATAAGGCTTACTTATTAGTTGCAACATTTAACCACCAAAAAACAAAGGGAAACCCAAGGTTCTGAATCAAAAATGGGTCAGCTCCTAAGCTTTACATTCCTGCTTTTTAAAATAAAGGTCTAGACGGTTTCTTTCATGAATCAGATTAAGCAACTTAGTTTACTTCTATTCATTTCTTTGTTCTCTTGGAATCTATTTGAAAAAGCAAGAATGTAAGCTTAGGAGCCGGCCATTTTTGGCTCAGCACCTGGGTAGCATTTTGTCTAAATGTAGCCATCAACAAACACTACCCAGGTGCTGTACCAAAAATGGGCCGACTCCTAAGCTTACATTCAAATAAAGATACCAAGAAAGAAGAAAAATTGGAGTCAATTAGAAAGTTGATTAAAATTGCATGCTCTAAGAAAAAAAAAATTGGGTGTAGAATCCCTTTAAACTTATGATGTTGTGTGCTCTTTGAATCATAATTTTGACTTTAGAGTCACTAAGATCTATACCATGTAAAACCCTTGTTTTGTATCTGAATTGATATCTTGCTAGAAATGCTGTAATTAGCATTATGTTATAAACTGAACAAAGGTTGAGGATCAGTGAAAGAAAAAAAAAATAAGTAGTAATATTTAGTGGGTCATTTTTTTTTAGCGAAAATGAAATTACACTAAAGAATTCTAACAGCTAGTGAAGAATATTTGTACATTGCTAGTTCTCTTTATTAGGCAATGCAGCACCTGTGTTGACACTTCAAATTCTTTACAAAACTGAAACACTAAAAGGTGAGTCATTTTTCGATGCAATTTAGAGTTGCATTGCAAAACATTTATAGGGAAAAAACCAACAATATTTTACAGGGGCTTTGGAGGAGAACAGCTCAAATCGTTAGCTCAGGAAAAAAAAAATTTGAAGTGAGCCGGAGCGTGGGATATCAGAATGGCAGTTAGATAAAAAAATAATCAATTAAAGTCCATTTAAAAAAGTACTTAGATTCCAGACCTAATCTTAAACATGTAAAGTTTACTATCACCTGTAGGGGGGGGGGGGGGTGCCAAATAAGTGTTCGGCACTAGTCCTCTTTAGGGCAAGTTAATTTCACAAGCATGTGTAACATACAATCTACTTGTAAACATACCTGTGCTGGTGTGTCTGTCTCATTAATGGGCTGCCCATCAAACCGGAACCTGATTTGCCTCATTGACAAACCCTGTATTAATAAATAATAAAAATTTAGACAAGTGTGTACACAAGTTTTTTATATATATCATACACATCTTAAAGGAACATGAAACCCATTTTTCCTGATTCAGAGTATATCATTTTACACAACTTCCAAGTGTACTTCTATTTTCTTCATTCTCTTGGTATCCTTGATTAAAAAGCAGAAATAGGAAGCTAGCCGATTGGTGGCTACGCATATATACCTCTTGCCATTGGCTCACCAGATGTGTTTAGCTAGGTCCCAGTAATGCATTGCTGCTCTTTCAACAAAAAACTAAATTTATGCTTACCTGAACTTATTTCTTGATACGATGAGTCCACGGATCATCATTAATTACTGTTGGGAATATCACTCCTGCCCAGCAGGAGGTGGCAAAGAGCACCACAGCAAAGCTGTTAAATATCACCTCCCTTCCCTCCCACGTCATTCGACCGAATTAAAGGAAGCAACAAGGTGCAGAGGTGTCTGAAGTTTATAACATACCAACAACCTGTCTGAAGAAAAAGGACGATCCGTGGACTCATCGTGTCAAGAAATAAATTTATCAGGTAAGCATAAATTTTGTTTTCTAATAACACAAGTCCACGGATCATTACTGTTGGAAATCAATACCCAAGCTAGAGTACACAGATAAGGGAGGGACAAGACCGGAAACCTAAATGGAAGGCACCACTGCTTGAAGAACGTCTCTCGGAAAAACGGCCTCAGCCGAGGCAAAAGTGTGGAGACAACCAAATTGCAACCTTGCAAGAATAGGAAGCATCCCTCGTAGAATGAGCCGTAACTCTCTCAAGAGGCTGCTATCTAGCAGTTTCATAGGCAAAGCAAATGAAACTCTTTAGTCATAAAGAAAGTAGCCGTAGCTTTCTGACCCTTACGTTTCACAGAGAAAACCCAAATAAAGCAGAAGACTAACGACAATCCTTAGTCGCCAGTAATTAGAATTCTAATGCACAAACTATGTCTAGATTGTGCAGAAGCCGTTCCTTCTGAGAAGGATTAGGACACAAGGAACGAACAACAATCTCGTGATTAAAGCTCCTGTCTGAAACTACTTTAGGGAGAAACCCTAATTTAGTACCTAAGACCACCTTAACCAAAGAGAAAAAAAAAAAAGGGAACGGAGACTCATACTGTAATGTCGAGAGCTCTGAAACTCTACGAGCAGATGAAATAACAAGAAAGTAAACATCTTAATATCTAAGGAATGTATCAGCTCAGAGTCCCATGGAGACCTTTAAGAGCTAAATTAAGACTCCAGGGACGAGTAACTGGTTTGAATACAGGCCTGGACCTGACCAAGGCCTGATAATTATGTAACAAAATAGACAAGGCAGATATTTGACCCTCTAGGTGACTTGCCGAGATAAACCCTTCTCCAAACTACTTGGTGAAAGGCCAGAATTCTAGGAATCCTAACTCTACTCCAGGAGTAGCCCTTGGATTCAGCCCTACTAGACCCAGGTTTACAAGCCTGAATCACTCAATGACAGATTCCGAAATTCACGCTTGGATAAAAATAAGCGTTCAATTTCCAAGTAGTCCGCTTCAGAGAAACTAGATTTGGATGAAAGTAGAAGGTCCTTCCTCAATGGAAGACTCCATGTGGAAGAGGGAAAAAAAAATAAAATAAAAACTGTCCACCAAGTAAGCATACCAAATCCTGCGAGGCCACGCCGGTGCAATTAGGGTCACCGACGCCCTCTCCTGCTCAATTCGAGCAATAACTCGAGGTAGAAGAGGCAAACGGAGTAAATAGGTATGAGAGAATGAAATTCCAAAGTACCGCCAGAGCGTCTATCAGTACCGCCTGAGGGTCCCTTGACCTCGACCCATACCTAGGAAGCTTGGCATTGTTGAGATGTCATGAGAGCCAATTCCGGCCGACCCCATTTGAGATTCAGGCTGGAAAACCCTCCCAGTTGTCCACTCCAGTAATGTGAATCGCCGACAGACAGCAATTGTGGGTCTCTGACCACTGAATGATCTTGGCTATCCTGTCATAGCCAAGGAATTCCGAGGTCCTGATGGTTGATGTAAGCCCCTGAAGTTATATTGTCCGACCCTAACCTGATGAACAGGGCCAAAGTAAACGGAGGCCAGGTCAGGAGAGCATTGAAGATTGCTCTCAATCCCAGAATGTTTATGGGCAGAACAGACTCCGACCAAATCCATGTTCGATAGATATAGCGCCCCAGGTTCTCCCCACCCCAGAAGGCTGGCATCTGTTGTCACAATCACCCAGGAAGGTCTGCGGAAGCAGGTGCCCTGGGAGAGATGATCCCAAGACAACCAACAAAGTAGAGAATCAATGGTCTCCTGTTCCAGCTGAAATTGCGGAGACAGATCCGTATAATCTCCGTTCCACTGCCTGAGCATGCTTAACTAAAAAGGGCTGAGATGGAAACGGGCAGACGGGATGATGTCCATTGCCTCTACCATCAGCCCAATTACCTCCATGCACTGAGCCACTGATGGCCAAGGAGGGGACTGAAGTGCTAGGTAAGAATCGAAATCTTTGATTTTCTGATTTCTGTCAGAGAAAATCTTTGATAAAGTGTCTATTATGGTACTCCCAGAATACTACCTTGTAGTTTGGAGCTCTTTTCCAAATTCATCTTTCATCCGTGAGACCGTAGGAAAGATAACAGCATTTCCTTGTGTGTTCCTGCTTGGTGATGGATGGGACCCATGCAGGTATGCGGACCTGAAATCCACCATGGTCATAAAATTGACCCTCTTAGACCAAAGGAAGAATAGAACAAAAAGTTTCCATCTTGAAGGACGGAACTGAGAAATTGGTTTAGATTCTTAAGAGCTAAAATTGGTCTGAAGATTCCCTCCTCTTTGGGAATCACAAACAGATTGGAATAGAACCCCAGACCCTGTTCCTGCATTGGAACAGGAAGTATCACTCCCAGGTCAGAGAGGTCTCATACACAGTGTAAGAACACCTTTCTTCTTATCTGGCTCCAGTTAATCTTGAAAGTAGAAACCTCCCTCCTGCTCGGAGGAAGAAGTAGGATTCCCTTAAAATTTCAAAAGGAACGAAAATTAAATCTTAACTTGAGGGAGGAATGACCCGTACCTCCCGTAATATTAGAAATTATCTCTGTCAAACCAGGCCCAAACAAGGAGTTGCCAAAGGCTAGCCTTAGACACATCCGCAGACCAAGATCTTAACCATAAAGTTCTGCGAGCCAATATGGTAAGCCTGAAATCTTAGCTCACCACTTAATACCTGAAGGGAAGCATCTGTAAGAAAGGCGTTGGCCAACTTAAGGGCCTTTATCTTGTACTGGATTTCTTCGATGGGAGTGTCCGAATAGAATCAGACAACGCATGAACCAGTATGCTGCTGCACCAGTGACAGTAGCAATACAAACCATAGGTTGCCATTGTAAACCCTGGTGTACATACATTTTCTTGAGCAACCCCTCTAACCTCTTATCCATAGGATACTTAAAGCAACAACTATCCTCTATGGGAATAGTAGGTCTCCTGGCTAGCATGGAAATTGTCCCTTCCACCTTGGGTACCGTCTGCCAAGACTCCTTGAAAGAGTCTATGAGTAAAAAAAAAAAATTAAATATAGGAGAGGAAGAAAAAATAAAAATAAAATAAAAAGGGATACCTGTTCTCTCTCATTCCTTAGCAATGATCTCAGCTCAATCTGGTACAGGAAAAAAAAAAAACCTCCATGGAAGGTAGAGCAAAATATTTGTTTAGCTTACTGGATTTCATAGGCAACGACTGTGGTGTCGTCTAGAGTAGCTAAAACCTCCTTAACAGACGGAGGTGTTCTAGCTTAAACCTGAAAGATACTACTTCAGTATCAGCAGGAGGAATTATACTGCCAGAATCTGAGATTTCACCCTCAGATGCTACCGAAGTATCCTATTCCTAAGGCTTCTAGGAGGGGACCTCTGAGACAGCAACAACTGTGAAAGAAACCTCTCTCACTGAATGTTTACTTTTCCTCTTGCGCTTTCCCTGAAGCATGGGAAAAGCAGACAACGCATCCGAAACGGCAGAGTACACGAGGGAAGCAATGTCTTGCAAGGTAACTCCAGGAGTCGTCGTGGAGGAAGCGCAGGGCACTGGTTGAATGGATGCTAAGTTTTGGGACACTTGAGGAGAAAGCTGCAGCATATATTGAACATTGTCAGAATGCTCCTGAACAGCATCCGAGACAATTTTGGCTCAGAAAAAGGTTTATCTCTGAACTGTAAAATCCTCTCAATACATGAGGAACAGAAAGGGATTGGTGGTTCCACATTAGTATCAAAACAAAGTATATGTAACATCTTTATTCCCATTTTGATCAATTAAAAATTGGATATTATAACTAGGATACCTCAAAAAAAAAAAGTTACTGTGTCTTTAAATGTTAAAAGTAACATCTTAATTTTGCTTTACAATTCATTCCATTAAAATTGGATACCTTAATTAGAATCTCGTAGGGCCTCTTGGACCAACTGTATTCACAATTTGATCAATTGAAAATTGGATACCTTAACTAGAATTACCTCACAAAATAACTTAATGTGTCTTTAAATGTTAAAAGAAACTGCTTTATTTTGCCTTACAAATTTTTTTTCTTTTAACCTAATCAGACAGACAATCTCCACACCTCAACTAAGCCTTACTGAGGTGCCTGCCACCGGATGGAATAACTAACAATTAGTAGGCGTCCGGACTCACTTAAGACACTTTTTAGTACAGTATGCGAGGCCTCTCTGCTGCGTGACAAAGCAGCAAAGAATACCCACAATCGTTCTCCATACCACCGGAATTGGGAATATGAATACCAAGAAGGCACGCAAACAATGTTGCTTAGCTACGCCCATCGTGGGCGTATCAAGACAAACCACCTGGTCGGCTAAAGACTTATAAAAATAAAGCCGTTGGGAGTAGAGAAATTGCACCTATCATGGCGTAACAAAGTTAAACCTCTCGGCCAGCTAATGAAGTAAAAATAAAGCCGTTGGGAGTTGCTATCATGGCGTAACCACATCTCCACGTCCACAGTGCCTGCTGTAACTGCCCTTATTATCCCTAAAGTGAGGATACGTTATGTCATCTTGTGTCTGTATGTATAACAAAGTGACAATTTTTCTGTGTACATACCCCAGAAAATAAACTTAGCACTTACCTTAGAAATCTGCCTGGCAGCAAGGCAGCTCACCAGGCTTGAGAGGTCCTCTCCCTCACATAGACCTGTGGAAAAACACGATAAAGTTTGAGTAATCTTAATCAGACTTTCAGTATTAGGGAGGCATCAGAATATGGAAGGCGCAGTGAGAATTATGTCACACAAGTTCCCATTTCTCTAAAGCCACCACTGCTCTACTGAAGAGACTGATATGGACTACGGCTACACCCTAGGACAAAGCAGCACAATCTTGTACTACTTTAAAAATAATAAACCAGGACGAGGCAAAGACACAAGCCAAAATCTTAAATATCCCTCCAACTTCCTCATTACCCCAGTCATTCTGCAGAGGGAACAAGGAAAAGTAGGAGAAACATTAAAGTATTAATGGTGCCAGAAGAATAAAATAGGGGAGCGCCCATAGACAAGAAAAAACTGGCAGGCTCCCTATCCGGAAGGAAAGGAATGTATCTGGTAATCATACATTATGTATTCCTTCCTAAGATAGGGAGAGTCCACGGCTTCATTCCTTACTGTTCGGAAAACTATACCCAAGCTCCAGAGGACACAATGAATAACAGGAGAGAACAAAAAGGAAGAGGCAGACCCTATTCTTAGGGCACCATCGCCTGCAAATCTTTTCTTCCGAAAGCCGCTTCAGCCGAAGCAGAAACATCAAATTTGTAAAAGTGAGGACCAGGTAGCTGCCTTACAAATCTGATCCAGAGGCCTCGTTCTTAAAGGCCCAAGAGGAAGCCACTGCTCTAGTGGAATGAGCCGTTATCCTCTCAGGAGGATGATGTCCCGCTGTCTCGTAAACTAAGCAGATTACTATCTTTTTGGTTAAGGAGTGTCAAGTATAAAATAGCCTTCTGCCCCTTACGTTTCTTCAAGGTCTTGAAGATTGCACGTAGTTCCAAAATATTGATCGGGAGGGAGGACTCTCCTAACATGAAAAAAGGCAAAGAATGACTGGGGTAAAATTATTTAAAGGGACATTCAACACTTAGTGTAACAGGTTTTTATATAGTAAATTAAGAAACGGAGGTCCGCCTACACTATACCCCTCCTCCCTTAGCGCCGCTGATTAGGACAGAAGCAAGGCGGCAACTACTCTAATACCCGGTCAATATGGATGCCGAACTCCCCCCACTATAACGTAGCTGCCTTCTTCTTAAACTGATAAGCAAATCAGAATCCAGTCCTCGGACTGAAATTGCACGCGCGTGCAATTTCAGTCCGAGGACTGGATTCTGATTTGCTTATCAGTTTAAGAAGAAGAAGGCAGCTACGTAATAGTGGGGAGAGTTCGGCATCCATATTGACCGGGTATTAGAGTAGTTAGCGCCGCTGATTAGGACAGAAGCAAGGCGGCAAGGGAGGAGGGGTATAGTGTAGGCGGACCTCCGTTTCTTAATTTACTATATAAAAACCTGTTACACTAAGTGTTGAACGTCCCTTTAAGCCTTTGGCTGGGGTGTCTTTGCCTCTTCCTGGTGGCAAGGTGTTGTATTTCCAACAGTAAGGAATGAAGCCACGGACTCTCCCTATCTTAGGAAGGAAAGATGGATTTAAAGGACCAGTAAATTCAATAGATTTGCATAATCAACAAATGCATAAGACAATACAATATCACTTAGTCTGGACTTCAAAGTAGATTTTTTTTCTGACAAATCTGAGTCATGTCCATTTCCACACCTACTGTATCAAGTGACAGCCATCAGCCAATCAAAAAAAACTGGGGTTTCATATTGCTCTAAAAGCTTCTATACCAACAAAGTCCAACGTCTTTCCAACTAAAGCCCCACTCCAAACAAGAACACTTCTACACTTTTCAGGGCCCTTTAAGTTTAAACCTTTTTGCCCATAGACAACCGTTTAGAAAAACTGACTATAAATCTAAAAAGGCTTTTTCCTTAAAGTGAAAGTAAATACTAGCGTTTTACAAATGCTAGGATTTACTATTGAAATAAAGGGGACTTTCATTCATCAAGTATTAGATACTTCATGTAGAAAGCTCCTTTGATTCAATCGATAGCCGTTTTCAGTTGCTACAGCAACCCACGGCTAAAAAATTTTTTGGCTACGAGGTGACTTTTCTCTTAGCCAATAGCCGTGCAGTAAATCCGGCTCCCATGGGCGCCAAGCCGGATTTACCGCACGGCTATTGGCTAAGAGGTGAAAACGTCACCTCTTAGCCATAAATTTTTTTTGCCGTAGGCTGCTGTAGGAGAGGCGATCGATTGAATAAAATAAAGGAGCTTTCTACATGATGTATCTTATACTTAAATGTTCAAGAAAAGTACAATAATCACTTGCTGAATAAATATGTGAAAATCATCTCCTAAAAGATCAAATATATGGATTGTAAACTTGGGAAATTAAAAAAATTCCACCTTTAAAATAAAAAAATAAAAAAAACACCTTAAACAATTGTAACCAATATAGAAATAGAACAGAAAGTATCTTGATCTGAAGTGATGAAAATGCTGGATACTAATCAAACAAATACACAATATAAACTTGTTATCTTCACCTGGTAAAGATACCTACATAGGTAGATTGTATTAGAACTTGCAACATTTCATAGTATATATGTATAAAATACGCTATGCTGTTTCTGTACCCAGTACAATCAAAACAAAGTAACATTCTTTTAATATAATTCATTGCAAAGGTTGTTATATTGATTATATGTACAAGTTATTATAAATGTATCTATATAAGTATTTCAAAGTGTTTTCAGGTTTTTCCTATGTATAAGTGCAGATATTACATCATGTAAAAAAAGCAACAAGTCTGTTTACCCAAACAATCTATACAGGAGGACTGCACAGATTGGGACTTTGCCTTTTATAAAGATGGAGGATGCAATTCCGGATCAGTGAAGTGATAACCAATCACAAAAGAATGACATCAGCATTTAGGACCAATGGGAGGACTTTTCACCTAATTTCAACTCCATGGAATCAGACGCACACCATTCAACTTTCCTTTGAAAAAGCCAACGCTTACAGTGAAATGTACGTCAGGAACATTAACTGAACGCCACTATACGTTGTGTACAAGCAAGGTCGCCAGGACAGGTATTGAGAGATTACTACTTACCCAGGGGGAACCAGCTAAGCCGGTGTGGCACGCTATTTCTCTCCAGCCTACCAAAGGATAAGTTATCTCCCACTTAAAGCTCTACTAGTGGTTCAATACCCGAGTGACTGTATACTTTGACGTATAGATTTGTGGCTTTTAATGATTTTATGTATTTTAAATAAATAATCTTTTTTCCTGAAGCAGCCGTTTGCGGTTAGTATATACTGGTTACCTGGCAGTATAAAACCGGGTGTGCGTCTGTACCTAGAGCCTGGGAGGCTCAGCAAAGCGTGAGTAACCCCTTGATGGGACTACGATTTTGAAGATATTTATTTTTCACCAAATTGTATTGCACAATATTTTTCTCTTTTTGTCTTTGAGGCAAGAAACCACTTGAATCACTGGAATTGAGAACTCCCACAGATCACCCATATCCTTATACCCTACATATCCGTTATTTTTATATTTGTGTATTATTTAGTTTCACATGTATCTTATACTTCATGAATGAAAGTCCCCTTTGTTTCAATAGTAAACCCTACCGTTTGTAAAACGCTAGGATATACTTTCACTTTAAAAGGACTTTTCTGTTATTCCATCAAGGTATATTCTAATTATAATTATATTAGTCAAGTCTCACAACACACATAAAAGTGATTGATTTCTCTGATGCAGCTAAGAGGACAATTTAAAAAGAATTATATTTTTGCAGTTAGTAAAACGGACATTCCTGTACTGTACTAGAGGTGTGTCACTGCCCCCCCAATAAAGAAGTGGTAGTTCCACTTACTGTCCAATAAATTTTCAGCACCAAAGGGCCATAAATATAAAAATTAACTGGAGCCTAAAATTTAAAGGCTATTAACCCAGCAAAGGACAAACAGGAGTACCACTTATGATGCACAGTACACTGTAGGCCCCAAGTGGAAGCCGTAATCGCAATGAGCAGCGCTAGCTGTGCATGTGTTCTGCAGGTCCTGAGCAGTACTTCTGTGTGTTTAACCCCTTTGCAAGCGGCGATAGTGTCTTTAAACAAATTAGAGCATGTAATGTGTCAACTTTTATGGCCCTTTAAGTGCCAGCTGCACACATATATATGCCCTGTTAAAGCTTTGTTTGTGCAGCTAAATAGCCCCCTTTTCCAGGAAATAATGTATTAAACGGATAAGATCAAAACTGAAATGTGCATGGATGCATTTAAATTTTAATTAGAAGCATTTATGTAATTAACCCCTTAATGACCACATCACTTTTCCATTTTCTGTCCGTTTGGGACCAAGGCTATTTTTACATTTTTGAGGTGTTTGTGTTTAGCTGTAATTTTCCTCTTACTCATTTACTGTACCCACACATATTATATACCGTTTTTCTCGCCATTAAATGGACTTTCTAAAGATACCATTATTTTCATCATATCTTATAATTTACTATAAAAAAAATTATAAAATATGAGGAAAAAATGGAAAAAAACACACTTTTTCTAACTTTGACCCCCAAAATCTGTTACACATCTACAACCACCAAAAAACACCCATGCTAAATAGTTTCTAAATTTTGTCCTGAGTTTAGAAATACCCAATGTTTACATGTTCTTTGCTTTTTTTGTAAACTATAGGGCCATAAATACAAGTAGCACTTTGCTATTTCCAAACCATTTCTTTTCAAAATTAGCGATAGTTACATTAGAACACTAATATCTTTCAGGAATCTCTGAATATCCATTGACATGTATATATTTTTTTTTAGTAGACAACCCAAAGTATTGATCTAGGCCCATTTTGGTATATTTCATGCCACCATTTCACCGCCAAATGCAATCAAATAGAAAAAATTGTTCACTTTTCACAAATTTTTTCACAAACTTTTGGTTTCTAACTTAAATTATTTACAAACAGCTTGTGCAATTATGGCATAAATGGTTGTAAATTCTTCTCTGGGATCCCCTTTGTTCAGAAATAGCAGACATATATGACTTTGGTGTTGCTTTTTGGTAATTAGAAGGCCGCTAAATGCCACTGCGCACCACACGTGTATTATGCCCAGCAGTGAAGGGGTTAATTAGGGAGCATGTAGGGAGCTTTTTGGGGTAGTTTTAGCTTTAGTGTAGTGTAGTAGACAACCCCAAGTATTGATCTAGGCCAATTTTGGTATATTTCATGCCACCATTTCACCGCTAAATGCGATCAAATTAAAAGAAACGTTAATTTTTTCTCAATTTTAGGTTTCTCACTGAAATTATTTACAAACACCTTCTGCAATTATGGCACAAATGGTTGTAAATGCTTCTCTGGGATCCCCTTTGTTCAGAAATAGCAGACATATATGGCTTTGGCATTGCTTTTTGGTAATTAGAAGGCCTCTAAATGCCGCTGCGCATCACACGTGTATTATGGCTAGCAGTGAAGGGGTTAATTATGTAGCTTGTAGGGAGCTTGCAGGGTTAATTTTAGCTTTAGTGTAGAGCTCAGCCTCCCACCTGAAACATCAGACCCCCTGATCCCTCCCAAACAGCTCTCTTCCCTCCCCCACCCCACAATTGTCCCCGCCATCTTAAGTACTGGCAGAAACTCTGCCAGTACTAAAATAAAAGGTATTTGGCCCTTTTTAAAAAAAAAAAAAAAAAAAAGCATATTTACATATGCTGATGTGTAGGATCCCCCCTTAGACCCCAACCTCACTGATCCCCCGCCATACTGCTCTCTAACCCTTCCCCTCTGCAATAATGGGCGCCATCTTGGGTACTGGCAGCTGTCTGCCAGTACCCAGTTTTGTAACAAAATGAGCCTTTTTTTTTTTTAAATTCCCTTTTCTGTAGTGTAGCTTTCCCCCCCCACCGAGACCAACCCCCAACCCCTTCCAAAACCCTTAGATTGCATTTAAGTTTTTTTTTTTTTTACTTTTTAACTTTTTTTTTTCTGTAGTGTAGCGGTTCCCACCCGCTCCCGCCCCGTGCACGCGCCCGCCCACCACCCCCGTGCACGCGCGCGCTCCCGTGCGCGCCCCCGTAGCTCCCGCCCCCGATCCCGCCCCCCTCCACTCCACATAGCGCACCGATGGCCGCCACCCGCCTCCCACGTAAGCTCCCACCCACCAACGATACCGGCCATCGATGTCCGGTGCAGAGAGGGCCACAGAGTGGCTCTCTCTGCATCGGATGGCCAAGGGGGGTTATTGCAGGATGCCTCCATATCGAGGCATCACTGCAATAACCGGAAAGCAGCTGGAAGCGAGCAGGATCGCTTCCAGCTGCTTTCCACACCGAGGACGTGCAGGGTACGTTCTCAGGCATTAACTGCCTTTTTTTTGAGGACGTACCCTGCACGTCCTCGGTCGTTAAGGGGTTAATTCAATAGCAAAAAGTAGCATATGCTGTGAGGGCCCCATGCACCAGTATTCAAAAATCACACTTTAGAGTCAATGGCGTGTATGACACAAAGGGACAGTAAAAGTTGTGACATGTTAGATAATTCTGCACTATGTGCAGGGCTATGTAATATAAGAATAGACTAGTTTTTTTTGTTTTTTAATACCTAATTTTCAGCTAAAAACGATATACTTACCTCAGCCATCCTTTTCGGTGCAGCAATTTTTTTTTTTAAACTAGCGTGTTGCAGAATCACTGTGATTAGACAAGCTGTTGGCTGCTTTATCTAGTCCAAGAATACGCCACACGTAGTTGTATGGTGCAGTAAGGCACACTGCAATTAGACAGTGACTCGCAAGTTTAAAAAAAACAAAAAAACACCTGCGCCGAGCAGGACGGCTTCGCTTACAAGGTAAATACAATTTAAGATGCCAAATTAGGTATTTGAAGAAAATAAAATTCAAACAAAGGCTACACTTGTGCAGCAATATGTAAAATGTTGCATGTTTACTGTCAGTTTAAGTCTTAAAGGGACAGTCTACACCAGAATTTTTATTGTTTTAAAAGATAGATAATCCCTTTATTACCCATTCCCTAGGTTTGCATAACCAACACTAACATGTATCTACTTATTACCGCTGTGATTACCTTGTATCCAAGTCACTACAGACTGTCCCCTTATTTCAGTTTGACATACTTTCATTTTAGCCAGTGCTGACTCCTAAGTAACTCCACGTGTGAGCACAACATCATCTATATGCCAAAAATGAACTAACACCCTCCAGTGGTAAAAAACTGTCAAAATGCCTTCAGATAAGAGGCAGCCTTCAATGTTTAAGAAATAAGCATATAAACCTCTTAGGTTTAGCTGTCAACTAAGAATGCCAAGAGAAAAAACAAAAAACAAACAAACAAAAAAAACAAACACCTGCGCCGAGCAGGACGGCTTCGCTATACCTTATCTGAATCATGAAAGTTTATTTTGGACTAGACTTTCCCTTTAATAGAAAAAACACTGCCAGCTCTCTAAGCTTGAATACTGGTGCACAGTCCCCAAACCAGATATGTGCACATGCCACTTAAAGGGACAGCCAATTTAAAAAAAAAAAAAAATAAAAAAAAAAATAAGTTTGAAATAGGGCATGTAATTTTAAACAAACTTTCCAATTTACGTTTGTCACCAATTTTGCTTTGTTCTCTTGGTATTCTTAGTTGAAGGCTAAACATAGGAAGGCTCATACGATAATTTCTAAGCCCTTGAAGGCTGCCTCTTATAACATGCTTTTTATTCGCTTTTCACAACAGTGGACAACTAGTGCATGTAAACTATATAGATAACACTGATCATGCCGTGTGGATTGTGGCAGACTGCACTTATTGGCTAAAATGAAATAGATAAGAAATAAAAAGTCATTTGATCAGGGGCTGTCAGAAGATGCTTAGATACAAGTTAATCACAGAGGTAAAACTTATATTAATGTAAGTGTTGGATATGCAAAACTGGGAAATAGGTAATCCCTTTACCTATCTTAAAACAACTAATTCTGGCGTTGACTGCCCCTTTAAACAGGAATAACTTGCAAGAATCATTTTTGCTAGTGGTAGTATAATTGAAGAGTACCCATTAACATTTAATATTTCACCAGATTGATGGAAATGTGTTCTGACATTGCTTCACTAGAAATGACAAATCTGGTTAGACAAAGTTAAGATGCCTATCAGTCTGACGATCGCCAGCTATCTCCCAGTACTGCGTTGCCGCTCCTGGGCCTACCTAGGTTTGCTTTTCAACAAAGAGAATAAAGTAAATTTGTTAAGAGTTAAAAAAAAAAAAAAAAAAAAAAATTTAAAGCGTTTAATGAAACTACTCAGCCATGAAAAATTTGATTTTGACTCATTTTCCTTTAACATTTGTCCATAAGGAACCATAATTAGCATGGCAGATTTATGGGATTTTCCCAACCAGAGAACTTGCGAATATGTTACAGTGAACGAGCCATAGCAACACTAGGGCCTGTTAAAAATCTATCCCTGCCATACTGCTGCTGTACTGATTTTGCTACGACCTTTGAAATTAGAGACATTAAAACACTGTGGTTTTCAAACTGTGGGTCAGCTACTAGTGACAGTAAAGTGAAAAAAAGTGAGTGACAGTAAAGAGAAAAAAAATAAATAAATCAAACTTTCATGATTCTAATAGAGCGTGTGATTTAAAACTTTCCAATTATTTATATTATTTCAATTTGCTTTGTATTTTTATATCCTTTGTTGAAGAGTAAAGCTAGGTATGCTGATAACTCAGAAGTGTGCACATATATTTAGTAGCAGTGCGATACAGATACAATGTTGCAAACACTGCTGCCAGATGGCTCTAAACACGTGCACTCTCAAGCTCACGTTAGAGTGCGCTTAAAGGATACCAAGAGAACCAAGCAAAACTACATAGAGCATGCAATTTTAAACAGGTTTATCAATCCACTAAAGTTTAATTTTGACTTTACTGTCCCTTTAACAGTTCATTTATAACGTACTCTCTTAACCCCTTAATGACCACAATGTACCCTGTATGTCACTGGTCGTTAAGGGTTTTTTCAGGACATAATAGCACAAGTCTATCAAGAACACACTATTAATGCCCTCCCTCCAGCAGGCTTTGTGGAATAGAGCAGTCTCAACGCTGGTGGCAAGACCGCGCTATAAAACAATCAAGTACCAAAAAAAGGCCAGCGACATACAGGGTACGTCGCTGGTCCTTAAGGGGTTAACATTGCCATGTTCCACAAAGCCAGCATCTGCAAACATTAGCAACAACAACAATCTCACTTAGTGTCCTCAGTAAAAGAAATCAAACAATGGAAACATTAAAAGCCAAAATTAATTTAGATTACATTTACCAACCTTGTAAAAGTCTGAAGCCCTGATATTTCTCACCTCTAGCTTTATATAGATGAACTGGCTTTGCAGTGGTAACATCACTATATAGTTTTAAATCCTGAGGACTATCCTTTTACTTTTTTTTTTTTTTTTTTTTTAATTTCGGCTTTCTGCTCTCACCCACCTCTTTCTCGACTGCTATTTTGATTTCAATATTTGTTAGCGTACTAAAGAAATTATATTTTTACTCTAATCATGGAAAAGTTATGCGCTCACATTGAGTATGCTGAATACTGCTCCTAAGAAGAGTTGTTACCTGTCGTTCACAATAGGCCTTCATCAGCTTGTTGAGCGGCGTGTGCCTTTTAATTTTGAACTGCACCACTGAGCCATCTTGTCCAGCAACTTTCAGGTTGATGTGGTCATTGTTTTCGGTCTTTACTCCTTCCTGTAGAGTAAAAAGGGGGATCATGGAAACCAGTTAATGTTTCAAAATCAATAACTTCAGAAAAGACAATCACCTTTTCCCTCTCAGGCTATCACGAACTAAAAGGTAAGTATCTCCAGCGCCACAAATGCTACTACACAGGCTCCTATATGCAAGATCTCTCAACCAGATCTTAAATAAATAACAGAAATACTATAGGCTGAAAGGAGCGCTTAGAGCACCTAAGGAGTTCTTAGCTAGGTAGAGTCACCAGGGTTATGGGAAATGAGTAAATATATCAAATTATAGAATAAAAACAAATCCTTTTAATATATATAAGGCAAAATATATAACAATCGCACATACAAGTTTACTAGAATTACATTTAGATTAGGTAGTGAAGAATACTGAAGTAAGGACCCTGATATGATTAGAGTATTAGGAGTCCTGTCACTACCTCAAGTTAAATGATAAAATATTAAAAATGTATTAATGCCGGTCTTCTAAAATGTACTGACTGTAGATAACATAACACTATCTGATGTAGATAACAGATATCACAATATCTGAGATATTCCAGATGCGAAACATACAAATATACAAAAAATACAAATGTGGATTTACAATAAGGCTAGCAAATTCATAACAGATATAGGCTCAATGCAAAATCAATAAAATGTTAAAACTTAGGCAATACCAATGCCTTTATATTATCCAAAACAGTGTCCGTTAAAATAAAGTGTCCATATGAAAAAATCGAAACCGTGTAGAGTGAAAGAAAAAATATATTTAAATATCAAAAAATGTTAAAAATTGTCAAAGTGTGGAAAAAAATGTGAGAAGTGATATTGATAGTTAACAGGTGTACACCTTTAAAAAGATTTGGGAAAACAAAAAATATTTTTGTATCTCACATAAAATTGTGGTATGATAAGTCCAAAAAGAATAATCTCATAAAAAACACCTTTGTGAAAAAATATATATATCTTGGTGAAAAATGTGTGGGTGAATGTTTTAGTAAAAAAATCTCATAAGTGGATTATCCAAATATCCTTAGATTACAGTTAAAATCCAATTTGTAACAGATGATGTCCTTGATAAATGTTTGGTAGTTCCTATATATGTCTTTAATCCAAATGTGATATTCCCATGTCTTTATATCTTCAATGTCCTATGTAAAAGAATAAACATAGTGCAATAATGCTAATCCAAAATAACTAATTAGGTAATAAACTCACCAAATGGGGACCTGAGCCGTGAATATCAGCAATCTACGCGTTTCGATCCTTCTGGATCTTTTTCAAGAGTCTTGAGAAAGATCCAGAAGGATCGAAATGCGTAGATTGCCGATATTCATGGCTCAGGTCCCCATTTGGCGAGTTTATTACCTAATTAGTTATTTTGAATTAGCATTATTACACTATGTTTGTTTATTCTTTTACATAGGACATTGAAGATATAAAGACATGGGAATATCACATTTGGATTAAAGACATATATAGGAACTACCAAACATTTATCAAGGACATCACCTGTTACAAATTGGATTTTAACTGTAATCTAAGGATATTTGGATAATCCACTTATGAATTTTTTTTTACTAAAACACTCACCCACACACACCGATATATATATTTTTTCACAAAGGTGTTTTTTATGAGATTCTTTTTGGACTTATCATACCACAATTTTATGTGATACACAAAAATATTTTTTGTTTTCCCAAATCTTTTTAAAGGTGTACACCTGTTATCTATCAATATCACTTCTCACATTTTTTTCCACACTGTGAATTTTTAACATTTTTTGATATTTAAATATATTTTTTCTTTCACTCTACACGGTTTCGATTTTTTCATATGGACACTTTATTTTAACGGACACTGTTTTGGATAATATAAAGGCATTGGTATACCTAAGTTTTAACATTTATTGATTTTGCATTGAGCCTATATCTGTTATGAATTTGCTAGCCTTATTGTAAATCCACATTTGTATTTTTTGTATATTTGTGTATTTTTTGTATGTTTCGCATCTGGAATATCTCAGATATTGTGATATCTGTTATCTACATCAGATAGTGTTATATGTTATCTACAGTCAGTACATTTTAGAAGACCGCCATTTTTGATATTATTTTATCATTTAACTTGAGGTAGTGACAGGACTCCTAATACTCTAATCATATCAGGGTCCTTACTTCAGTATTCTTCACTACCTAATCTAAATGTAATTCTAGGAAACTTGTATGTGCGATTGTTATATATTTTGCCTTATGTATATTAAAAGGATTTGTTTGTATTCTATAATTTGATATATTTACTCATTTCCCATAACCCCGCTGACTCTACCTAGCTAAGAACTCCTTAGGTGCTCTAAGCGCTCCTTTCAGCCTATAGAATTTCTATCACGAACTAAAGATTTGTTTCACTATAAACAGTATGATAGAAACTGATGGCAATACTAATGACAGGGAACAAAAAGGGAAAAAGAAAAGTCCCAGATCTTCAGACATGTCCCACCAAGTCACCAAAATGAACAGTAATGACCCAAACTAAATAAGATTTGTAAATCATACTCGATCAACTGATGCAAGTGTCAGCATCTGTGCAGACTCAGGTATATATATTTTTATATTGCTAGCCAGAAGTTAAAAATCTGAGCTTGCAGCATTGTTACTGTGAAATATGTTCTAGTAGTTCTGTATGGAGATTATAGCAAGGAAATTAGCTAAAAGGTTGCTTAAATATTATTGAGAAGATAGCAAATACCAGCAATCTAGTTCAAAACAGTCTGTGCACCCATAGCTTGCTTTACAGGTGACTTACAATCATATGCTCCTCGTCAGGTGAACCAGCGACAAGAGGCATATATGTGTAGCCACCAATCAGTAGCTATCACCCAGTAATGCACAGGTGTTATCGAGCTATGATTAATGCGTACCAGCCGAAACATGTCAGACGGACCCTGATTTGTATATGCTTTTAACTGGTGATAAACTGTTTTTACTGTTCAACTGGAGTTCTGCCGGCTTTTCCTCTTTGTATTTGCTATTGAGTCCACCTAGGTATTAATCTCAAAAAAGCGTACCAAGAAAACGAAGCAAGTTTGTTTGTTCTCTCTCAGTGATTGGCTGAAGGATGTCACATGATACAGGAAAGTGAAAAAAAAAAAAAACGACAATAAACTACTGGTTGCTTGAAATACAAAATAATCTCTGTCTTTATATTATGCATTTGTGTATCATACAATGTTACTGCATTTAGGGGTTGATTTATCAAACTACGGCAGACAGGGACGTACATATGCGCTTCTGTCCATTGCAGCTTGCATCTGACGGACAGAATTCATCATTGCACAAGAACGCTATTATACACTTGTGCAACGCCACCCCCTGCCCGCGCACAGCCAATCACAAGCGGGCCGGTCGGACAAGACGAGAAGAGATTGAAATTCTCAAACTAAGAAGCGGAGAAGTTAGGGAAGCAGCGATCTGATCATAACCCACAGACGTAGGGGTGCGAAGGCAGACAATGCCTTTGATAAATCGTCCCCTTAACGGTACTTTGAAGGGACATAAAAGCCCAAAAATGTATTTCACGATTCAGAGAGCGCATACAATTTTAAACAACTTTCTAATTTACTTCTTTCATTTACTTTGCTTAATTTGATTGGTATCCTGTTAAACAGCAACAAACATGGATAAGCCAATAGCATTAGGCATATTAAGTGCAGCCACCAATCAGCAGCTCCTAAGCATATCTAAATATGGTTTTCAATATAGGATCAAAAGTAATAAAGCAAATTAAATAGAAAGTTGGTTAAAATTGCATTTCATGTCCCTTTATTATTTTGAGTGCTAAGCTGTTTTAAGTTTTTTTTTTTTTTTTTTTTCGGGTTTGAAAAAAATTTTCTTAACTTTTTTTCAGATCCCCAAGACTTACACTACTGGAAAGAGTTAGGCGATCTAAGCAGCATGCCCCTTTTCCTATACTTAACATTGTCATTCTTAAATAAAGTTGCGCTGTGACATCACCACACATAACGTGAAGCCCCTGGCGATGCCTGTCACAATACAGGCCCGATTGCCGGGGTAGGAGCCCCCAAGGTGGGAGAGGGCTAGCGTAGTTAGCATCTAAGTGGGAAACTGATGTCTCAGAGCCGTTGTTAGCAGTGAAAGGGTTAAAGGGACACAACCAAAAAAAATATCTTGTGATTCAGATAGAGCATCCAATTTTAAGCAACTTTCTAATTTACTCCTAATAGCAAATTTGTTTCATTCTTTTGGTATCTTTATTTGAAGAGTAAGAACGTTAAGTTTAGATGCCGGCCCATTTTGGTGAACAACCTGGGTTGTTCTTGCTGATTGGTGGATACATTCACCCACCAATAAACAAGTGCTGTCCAGGGTTCTAAACTAAAAATGTTCTGGCTCCTTAGCTTAGATGCCTTCTTTTTTCAAATAAAGATAGCAAGAGAACGAAGAAAAATTGATAATTGAACTAAATTAGAAAGTTGCATGCTCTGACTCAAAATACATGTTGGGTTCAAATTCCCATGGTTAGCTATAACAACCCAGTAACAAACAAGCTTTTCCTATTGATAGTACTGCATTAATAATACAGCATGGAAATTGTGGTTCTCTAACTTTATTGCATGAGAAAGTAAAAATGGAGTACTCTGGAAACGTTTTATTTTTAATATACAGAAACCGTTTACCGCATATCCAATTACGAGTTCAAATACACATTCGTTAGACGCGTGCCCCCTCCATCCTAGGTTTACTTCCCATCCTTAGACTCAAATCACCTACTCAATCTCTAAGCAGCAGCCTAAAGCCCTAACCGTCTCTCTACAACAGGATTACCTCTCATAGCAGTCTCCAGACATGTTTCCCTACATTAACCTCTATTTACCTTGTACTTCTGCACTCATTTATGGGCACCCATATTTCCCCTCAAGCACCTACCCATAACTCGCCATCTCTAAGGCTATTTTCTCTCATTGTGGATTTTAAGTTTCTTCCTCCTCCCTTTCGTTCCCTCAATACAAATTCCGACAGAACAACTCTCCATCAGTCGCCTCCAAGTCTAGCTCTGTTCGACTTCCCCCGCCATGTCTAGAGCTGCTTTATCTCGCGCGCTGTAGTAACCTAAGGCACTAGGCCTTCCCACGATACTTATGTCTCTATTCCTCCCATCCTCTCTATATCCCACCCTCGGACCCCTTTAACCTACACCATTCCCATAGCTCGCTACTTCCACGGCCTCACCTTTGATTTCTCGTCGGCCATGCTGAGCCTGCTCCCGGTGTGCACTGCTCTCTCTCGGTGCCTCCTCCTCACAAAGAGTCTGAACTAGCGCGGGACGCTAACAGGGGCGCGCACGTAAAAGAACTTTAAGGAGGCGCAAAATTTGCGTACGTAGTCTCGCGTCGATCCGCTCAATGCAACTACCGCGCAAGAAGGCACGTGGCTAAGGGAGCGCGCTGGGAGGAGGGCACTGTATGACTGTAGTTTGTTTTGTGTGACTGAGGCGATAGGAGCAGGTTGTGAGGAAGAAGTGAAAAAGATGAAAAGATTAGAGATCTGACTAAGGAAAACGAAAAATTAGGGATTGAGGTTTGAGGCAAGAAAGGGTTAGAGGCATAGCCTTGTAGGATTCGTGAGGGGAATTAAATAAGAAGAGAAAATAAGATGAGGGGATGTGATGGGAAATACGGTGAGGGGATAAGAGGCGGGAAAACTATGAGGGATAAGAAATGAGGAGAAGAGGGAAAAGAAATGGGCAGTTAAGGAAAAGGAACAAAAAAGTATTCGATACATTAAAGGGAAAAATACACAGGGAAAAAAAGGGGTCTTATATATAGAAAAGAAAAAAGGCAATGTGAGGCTAAGAAGGAAAAAAGATCTGAATAGGAAAAAATAATATGTGAAGCAGAGGAAAGAAATGTTGTATTTGAGACATGGAAAGACGAGGTTTGAAGATTCATAACAGTCGAAAAAGTGCATGATTTAGTTAGTTAAAGGGACATAATACTCATATGCTAAATCACTTGAAACTGATGCAGTATAACTGTAAAAAGCTGACAGGAAAATATCACCTGAGCATCTCTATGTAAAAAAGGAAGATATTTTACCTCACAATCTCCTCACCAGAATAAGTGCTGTGTAAAAAGTTATACTTCAGTTACTGCCCAGCTGCAGGTTTAAAAAAAAATGAACAGCAGCCAATCGGCAGTGCTGAGGTCATGAACTCTTTTACAGTGATCTCATGAGATTTCACTTAAAGGGACACTAAACCCATTTTTTTTCTTTCGTGATTCAGATAGAGCATGCAATTTTAAGCTCTTGAGTGCTCACTCAGGTGCGAATGATGGCTCAGAGCCGTCACTAGCACTCTCCCACCTTGATGGAGATTTGGAGGCTTCCACCCGCTCCAACCCCGCTGATCGGGCCTGTATAGTGACAGGCATTGTCGGGGGTTCACGTTTTGCGTGTTGTCACTGTGCAACTTTATTTAAAATGGACAACGCAAAGTATAGGGAAAGGAGGCATGCTGCTTAGAAGCCTGTATCTCAAGCATCTAAGCAGCTACAGACCCCCAAGACGTACCATTGGAAAGGTAATCGCCTAACCTTTCCAAAAGTATAAGTCTTGGGGATCTGTAAAAAAAAAAAAAGTTAAAAAATGTTTTATGTAAAAAACATTAATAAAAAAAAATTCAGCTTAGCACCCAGGTGGGAAAGTGCTTAGCATTCAAAGAGGTAAGCAACTTTATAATTTACTCCTATTATCAAATTTTCTTTATTCTTTTGGTATCTTTATTTGAAAAGCAAGAATGTAAGTTTAGATGCCGGCTCATTTTTGGTGAACAACCTGGGTTGTTCTTGCTGATTGGTGGATAAATTCACCCACCAATCAGCAAGTGCTGTCCAGTGGTCTGAACTAAAAATTGGCAGGCTCCTTAGGTTAGATGCTTCCTTTTTCAAATAAAGATAGCAAGAGAACAAAGAAAAATGATAATAGGAGTACATTAGAAAGTTGCTTAAAATTGCATGCTCTATCTGAATCACAAAAGAAAAAAATTGGGTTTCATGTTCCTTTAAATTTCATAGTAAACTTCATTAACCTGAATAGGGAAATAACATGAGTGTGCATGAGGCTCACTCCCTTGCCGGCCCCAGGACAGGCATACTGATTTGCTGCTTAAAGTCCTTTACAAGGGGGTGTGTATACTTAGGACATTTTGAGGTAAAATATCTTCCTTTTTTACATAGAGATATTCAGGTGATATTTTCTAGTCAACTTTTACAGCTAAGCTGCAGCACTTTCAAGTGTTTCAACATTTGGTTATCATGGCCCTTTAAGAGCATGTAATTTAAAGCCTCAGCGCTAGTTAGACAACTGAGTCATGCGACTAGCACTGCATATTGGATCAGCAGCGGTTTCTGCTCAGGAACAGTGGTGCTCTGCATGTCCTGAGCAGTACTTCTACTGTGTGTTTAACACCTTCGCAGTGTTATATATACTGTATTGAAGGATCGCTAGTCATAAAGGGACAATATAAATTCACATGTCCACTTGTCATGTTCATCATTTTATGCTTTACAGTTTACAGTGACTCAAGGGCAAAGCCCTCTACCATTGTGATTTATGTAAATGTACCCTGACAATTTTACTACATAACTGCTTAAAGGGACATAATACTCATATGCTAAATCACTTGAAACTGATGCAGTATAACTGTAAAAAGCTGACAGGAAAATATCACCTGAGCATCTCTATGTAAAAAAGGAAGATATTTTACCTCACAATCTCCTCAGCTCACCAGAGTAAGTTCTGTGTAAAAAGTTATACTCAGGTGCTCCCAGCTGCAGGTAAAAAAAATGAAGAAATGAACAGCCAATCAGCATCAGCAGTGCTGAGGTCATGAACTCTTACTGTGATCTCATGAGATTTGACTTAACTCTCATGAGATTTCATAGTAAGCTTCCTTTACCTGATTGGTGAAATAATATGAGAGTGCACGATGCTAGTCCCTTCAGAAGTCCCAGGACAAACACACTAAAATGCTGCTTAGAAATCCTTTACAATGGGAGGTGGCTACTGAGGAACTTTTGAGGTAAAATATCTTTCTTTTTTACATAGAGATGTTCAGGTGATATTTTCTAGTCAGCTTTTTACAGCTATGCTGCATCACTTTCAAGTGTTTAAACATTTGGGTATTATGGCCCTTTAATGTTACAGCACTGCCTAATATGTTGGCGCTTTATAAATAAGTGAGTAAATGAGTCCATGAATAAGGCAGAGGGCTGCCGAAACGCGTAGGACCTGTTCTATGTACCCCTTATGCAAGGGCCATAAGCTTTTATGCTATTTTATTATTCATCTCCAATAAAGTCAATTTTACTTCAACGCCTTGAGGTCTCGCTGGTTTTTCCGATATCTAGTCTATTTACCTTCTCCAGCTGAGCCTTGGCGTGCACCGGAGCAGCAGCAGTCGGATTGGTGTTTGGTGGTTGTGACGTCTTCCGCAGAGCACTGAGGAACTTACCAGGAAGATAGCGTGTGCTGCGATCGGCAGCGAGGAACACGCTGACGCTGATACTCACCCGGCATTTCATTGAAGAGGTTAGTGCACAGGAGGCCGGTGGAGATGAGACCATGGTTATAACTGGGAAAGCCGGATGGTAACTCCGCAACCGCATAGTGGGGCCACGTTTACGGCATAACCTGAAAACAGCCGGGTGAGTTACTTACTTTATTCATCATTTATCTTTCTTTCCTCAATACCACTAAATGCCATAGCCTGGAGCTGCAGAGGGGGACACTTCTGTATATATGCTTTATAAATAAACTGTAATAATAATGTACTGCTAAATTGGATTGACCTTTAAAGGCACATAATACCACTTGAACATGATACAGCGTAACTGTAAAAAGCTGATAAGAAAATATCACATAAACATCTCTATGTAAACAAATTATGTTTTACCTCAAACTTTAGCTCACAATAGTAAGTGCTCGGTGACTAGTTATTCTTCAGCTGCTGTCAAATGCATGTTGAAAATAAAAAGGTACTAAAATAGCAGTAATGTTTAAGGTTATGCACCCTTAGGTATGACTAAGGGTGCATAGCATGAAACGTTACTGCTATTTTTGTACCTTTGAATCCTCCCCTAAATAAGGAAGTATTTGGAAGCTTATGCTGTGGACACTATATTTATTGGATATACCTAGGAGTTAGCAGTGAGCTCCTGTCTGCATTTGCATTTGTATTGTTTTGAGATATTGCTGGTATCCCTATATTGGATTGAGTTCACTTTCAAGTCCAACATTTGGTTATCATGACCCTTTAATGTGTTTCCAATAACTTGTTAATCCTTGTAAAAAGTATAAAATGTAAGAAATCGCCCCTTTAGGTTTATCTTTTGTATATGAAATGGATGTTTTTGTTGTCTGACACCACAATCCATTAACCCCTTAATGACCACATCACTTTTCCATTTTCTGTCCGTTTGGGGCCAAGGCTATTTTTACATTTTTGCGGTGTTTGTGGTTAGCTGCAATTTTCCTCTTACTCATTTACTGTACCCACACATATTATATAACTCATATTATATACCGTTTTTCTCGCCATTAAATGGACTTTCTAAAGATACCATTATTTTCATCATATCCTATTATTTACTATAACATTTTTTTATAAAATATGAGGGGAAAAAACACACTTTTTCTAACTTTGACCCCCAAAATATGTTACACATTTACAACCACCAAAAAACACCCATGCTAAATAGTATCTAAATTTTGTCCTGAGTTTAGAAATACCCAATGTTTACATGTTCTTATGTTCTTTGCTTTTTTTGCAAGTTATAGGGCAATAAATACAAGTAGCACTTTGCTATTTCCAAACCACTTTTTTTCAAAATTAGCAATAGTTACATTGGGACACTGATATCTTTCAGGAATCCCTGAATATCCCTTGACATGTATATATATATTTTTTAGAAGACATCCCAAAGTGTTGATCTAGGCCCATTTTGGTATATTTCATGCCACCATTTCACCGCCAAATGCGATCAAATAAAAAAAATTGTACACTTTTTCACAATTTTTTTCACAAACTTTAGGTTTCTCACTGAAATTATTTACAAACAACTTGTGCAATTATGTCACAAATGGTTGTAAATGCTTCTCTGGGATCCCCTTTGTTCAGAAATAGCATACATATATGGCTTTGGCGTTGCTTTTTGGTAATTAGAAGGCCACTAAATACCGCTGCACATCACACGTGTATTATGGCTAGCAGTGAAGGGATTAATTAGGTAGCTTGTAGGGAGCTTGAAGGGTTAATTTTAGCTTTAGTGTAGAGATTAGCCTCCCACCTGACACATCACACACCCTGATCCCTCCCAAACAGCTCTCTTCCCTCCCCCACCCCACAATTGTCCCTGCCATCTTAAGTACTGGCAGAAAGTCTGTCAGTACTAAAATAAAATCGATATTATTTATTTTTTAAGCATATTTACATATGCTGCTGTGTAGGATCTACCCTTAGCCCCCAACCTCCCTAATCCCCCCCCCAAAACAGCCCTCTAACTCTCCCCCTCTAACTTATTAGGAGCCATCTTGGGCACTGGCTGCTGTCTGCCAGTACCCAGTTTACAATAAAATATATTTTTTTGTATATTTTTTTTCTGTAGTGTAGCTTTCCCTCCCAAACACCAACCCCCCCACCCCCTCCCAGATCCCTTAGATCATTTTTATTTTAAATTTATATTCCCCTCTGTTCCGCTTTTCCTTTAACGTTTTTTCTGTAGTGTAGCCATTCCCATCCGCTCCTTCCCCGTGCACGCCCACGCGTCCGTGCCCACCCCGGGCTACCCTGACCACGGTCCCGCCCTGGGCTACCCTGACCACGGTCCCGCCCCCATCTGCTTCACACGTCGGCTCCCACCCACCAACGATTACGGCTACCGATGGCCGATGCAGAGAGGGCCACAGAGTGGCTCTCTCTGCATCGGACTGCTAAAAAAAGTTATTGCAGGAAGCCGGAAAGAGGCTGGAAGCGATCAGGATCGTATCCACCGCTTTCCTAGACTGACGACGTGCAGGGTACGTCCTCGGTCGTTAA
The DNA here is from genome assembly GCF_027579735.1 of Bombina bombina. NCBI lineage: Eukaryota > Metazoa > Chordata > Amphibia > Anura > Bombinatoridae > Bombina > Bombina bombina. The sequence goes on from NC_069499.1 coordinate 1,548,437,006, forward strand.
GGGTATTTTTTTGGAGGACGTACCCTGTACGTCGTCAGTCATTAAGGGGTTAAAATGGCTTGAGCTTACAGGGTAATCAAATATCAGTATGTTTTCAGTTTCTATACACACACATGCTTCCTTATGTCTGTCTGTATAACAAAGTTCAATACTTAGGGCCTGATATTCAAAACCTCGCCATTTAAGCGAGATGATCTAAGAAGTCTCGTCGGTACGGTGAGGCCCTTTAAAAAAATATAGAAACAAAAATTTTATCATGATAAATGTTTATGTTGCTATGTAATGTTCTTTATGTGAAAGAGAGACTCCATGAAAGAGAGATTTCAAAATTACAATATAAGGTCTAAAAAAAATTCCCAAATATTTTGCAGGATTTTTCTGAATGCCAGCGAGGTTTTGAAAATCAGGCCCTTAGAGAGAACAATTGAAAATTAACATTATGTTACTTATCTCTCCTAACTCCCACTAGGAGTGTCATTTCTTCTGCTTGCTTTTGTTTGCATACGGCTAGATTAGAGTTTTGCGTTATAGTGAAAAAGCAGCGTTATCAGTTTATAACGCTGCTTTTTCACTACTACTGGTATTACGAGTCTTGCAGGTTTAGGAGCACCGCACACTTTTTTGGCCTTACCGCAAATCAACTTACGCAAATTGCGTAAAGTCTTTTTTCAATGGGATTTTCATAGCGCTAATATTACAAGCTTTTCCTGGGAGGTACACCCTATCACATCAAGATAACGCATTCTAAAGTCAGTAGTTATGAGTTTTTCACTACAAAGCTGTAGCATAAAACTCATAACTAAAGTGCTAAATAGTACACTAACACCCATAAACTACCTATTAACCCCTAAACCGAGGCCCTTCCGCAGTGCAAACACTATAATAATTAATTATTAACCCCTAATCTGCCTCTCCGGACATCGCAACCACTATAATAAACATATTAACCCCTAAACCGCTGCACTCCCACATCGCAAACACTACTTAAATATTATTAACCCCTAATCTGCCGCCCCTAACATCGCCGCCACCTACCTACATTTATTAACCCCTAATCTGCCGCCCCCAGCATCGCCGCCACTATACTAAAGTTATTAACCCCTAACCCTAAGTCTAACCCTAACACCCCCTAACTTAAATATAATTAAATTAAATCTAAATCAAACCTACTATTAATAACTAAATAATACCTATTTAAAAATAAATACTTACCTGTAAAATAAACCCTAAGCTAGCTACAATATAATTAATAGTTGCATTGTATCTAGCTTAGGTTTTATTTTTATTTTACATTTGTATTTATTTTAACTAGGTAGACTAGTTACTAAATAGTTATTAACTATTTACTAACTACCTAGCTAAAATAAATACAAATTTACCTGTAAAATAAAACCTAACCTGTCTTACACTAACACCTAACCTTACACTACAATTAAATAAATTTCCTAAATTAAATGCAATTAAAGGGACAGTCTAGTCAAAATTAAACTTTCATGATTCAGATAGGGCATGTAATTTTAAACAACTTTCCAATTGACTTCTATTATCTAATTTGCTCAATTCTTTAGATATCCTTTGTTGAAGAAATAGCAATGCACACGTGTGAGCCAATCACACGAGGCCTCTGTGCAGCAACCAATAAGCAGCTACTGAGCATATCTATATATATATGTTTTTCAGCAAGTGATATCAAGAGAATGAAGCAAATTAGATAATAGAAGTAAATAAGAAACTTGTTTAAAATGGCATGCTATTTCTAAATCACAAAAGAAAAAATGTGGGTTTCATGTCCCTTTAACTAAATTAAATACAATTACATAAAATTACAAAAACAAACACTAAATTACACAAAATAAAAAACAAATTACAAGATATTTAAACTAATTACACCTAATCTAATAGCCCTATCAAAATAAAAAAGCCCCCCCCCCCAAAAAAAAAAACCCCTAGCCTAAATTAAACTACCAATAGCACCTAACACTAACCCCCGAAGATCCACTTACTGTTTTGAAGAGCCGACATCCATCCTCAACGAAGCCGGGAGAAGTCCTCAGCGAAGCGGCAAGAAGTCCTCAACGAAGCCGGGAGAAGTGGTCCTCCAGACGGGCAGAAGTCTTCATCCAGACGGCATCTTTTATCTTCATCCAAGCATCGCCGGGGCTTCACGTGATGCACGGTGACGTCACGCACAATTACGTGATGACGTCACCGCGCAACTTTATTTATACTTGACAATGTTAAGTATAGGATGAGGGGGCATGCTGCTTAGAAGCCTGTATCTCCAAGATACCCCCAAGACCCATTGTTGGAAAGGTAATTGCCTAACCTTTCCAACAGTGTAAGTCTTGGGGGTCTGTAAAAAATATAAAAAAGTTAAAAAAAAAATGTTTTCAAAAATTTCAATAATAATAATAAAAAAAAAATATTAGCACCCAGGTGGGAAATGGCTTAGCAGCCAAAGGGTTAAGTGACGTCATCCAAGATGCCGTTCCTTAGATTCCGATTGGCTGATAGAATTCTATCAGCCAATCGGAATTAAGGTTGAAAATATCCTATTGGCTAATGCAATCGGCCAATAGGATTGAAGTTCAATCCTATTGGCTGATTCAATCAGCCAATAGTATTGAGCTCGCATTCTATTGGCTGTTCCAATCAGCCAATAGACTGCAAGCTCAATCCTATTGGCTGATGGCTGATTGCTCCTCCCATGACTCGTGACGTTAAACTGGGAAATGTATCATGTGTTGATTACCATAGATTTCGACAGTGCCGACTCCTCTCAGCTGATTGGATCACTATTCCACCAGACAAAACAAGGGAAACTTCCACAAGATGATATAGAGTATACCGCAAACTCACAGCGGCAACAGGTATCTTCAAGCGATCAATGCATAGGAACATTTAGGCAAATCGCTTCATCTGTGCTATATCCCGCTTTCAATGGTGTCAAAGGGATTTTGGTGAATTATAAAGTGAAACAAAACTTATCCTTTCCTAGGGTCGCAGATATTCACTTCCTTGCGTACACCCAGGGGCCATACATTGGCATCGAGATATTTCGTAAATCGTAATAAATGTCACCAAGATTAGTGAATCAGCAGCAAAAATTCACCTTTTATTTAGGAGGTCGGGTGGTAAAGTCCTTTACCATAGTGGGACACAGTCCAGTGTCAAACAACTGAAATAAATGCACATCATGCCAACGCACGTTTCACCCCATCAACAACTTGTGCAGACCAGGGCCTCATCAGGGCATATGTATTTTACCCAGAATTCTCCATCTTTTTATAGCACCTTGATGGAATTACAGGTTAATTAGACATCAGCTGAATAAGGTGGACCATTCCACCTTAACCCTTTAGTGACAGCTGACGTACCAGGTACGTCATGCATTAACTAACAGTTAATGACAATGGACGTACCTGGTACGTCAGTTGTCTAAGAGAGTGCTGGAAGCGATCGCAATCGCTTCCAGCAGCTCTCAGGGTATTGCAGTGATGCCTCCATATGGAGGCATCCTGCAATACCATTTAGAAGACTCCGATGCAGAGAGAGCCACTCTGTGGCCCTCTCTGCACCGGTAGCAATGGTGCCGGTTCGTTGGTGGGTGGGAGCGTAACAGGGAGGCGGGTGGGCGGCCCATCGCTACCCGGCATCCGGTTCCTAGAAGTGCAATGTGCACTCCGGGTGCCGTGAGAGTGCGGGGGCGCGCGCGCGCGTGCATTAGCTGGCACTGACACTGACACCAATGAGCAGGGAAGAGGGGGGGGGGGGGAAATATATTTTTTTAAAATATAAAAGGATCTGGGAGGGGGAGGGGGATAGGGGTATTGTGGGGGGCTGCTACACTACAGAAAAAAATTAAAAAAAGCAAAATAACAAAAAACACTTGTTTTTGGGGCAAATTGGGTACTGGCAGACAGCTGCCAGTACCCAAGATGGCCGCAATTAGATAGGGGAGAGGGTTAGAGAGCTGGGGGGGGATCATGGAGGTTGGGGCTAAGGCAGGAGTCCATCACAGCTAAAATATTTTATTTTTTTTATAAAAAAAAAAAAAAACTCCTTTTATTTAGTACTGGCAGACTTTCTGCCAGTACTTAAGATGGCGGGGACATTTGTGGGGTGGGGGAGGGAAGAGAGCTGTTTGGGAGGGATCAGGGGGTGGGATGTGTCAGGTGGGAGGCTGATCTCTACCCTAAAGCTAAAATTAACCCTGCAAGCTCCCTACAACCTACCTAATTAACCCCTTCACTGCTGGGCATAATTTACGTGTGGTGCGCAGCAGCATTTAGCGGCCTTCTAATTACCAAAAATCAGTGCCAAAGCCATATAAGTCTGCTATTTCTGAACAAAGGGGATCCCAAAGAAGCTTTTACAACAATTTGTGCCATAATAGCACAAGCTGTTTGTAAATAATTTCAGTGAGAAACCTAAAATTGTGAAAAATGTAAAGTTTTTTTTTTTTATTTGCTCGCATTTGGCGGTGAAATGGTGGCATAAAATATACCAAAATGTGCCTAGATCAATACTTTGGGTTGTCTTCTAACAAAAAATATATACATGTCAAGGGATATTCAGGTATTCCTGACAGATATCAGGGTTCCAATGTAACTAGCGCTAATTTTGAAAAAAAGTGGTTTGGAAATAGCGAAGTGCTACTTGTATTTATGGCCCTATAACTTGCAAAAAAAGCAAAGAATGTGTAAACATTGGGTATTTCTAAACTCAGGACAAAATTTAGAAACTATTTAGCATGGGTGTTTTTTGGTGGTTGTAGATGTGTAACAGATTTTGGGGGTCAAAGTTAGAAAAAGTGTGTTTTTTTCCATTTTTTCCTCATATTTTATTATTTTTTTTGTAGTAAATTATAAGACATGATGAAAATAATGGTATCTTTAGAAAGTCCATTTAATGGCGAGAAAAACGGTATATAATATGTGTGGGTACAGTAAATAAGTATATAAACAGTATATAATATGTGTGGTACAGTAAATGAGTAAGAGGAAAATTACAGCTAAACACAAACACAGCAGAAATGTAAAAATAGCCATTGTCATTAAGGGTAAGAAAATTGAAAAATGGTCCGGTCATTAAGGGGTTAAAGAGACATTAAACCCAAATTTTTTCTTCCATGATTCAGATAGAGAATACCATTTTAAACCGTTTTCTAATTTACTTCTATTATCTAATTTGCTTCATTCTCTTGATATTATTTCCTGAAAAGCATATCTAGATAGGCTCAATAGCTTCTGATTGGTGGCTGCACATAGATGCCTCATGTGATTGGCTCACCCGTGTGCATTGCTATTTCTTAAACAAATGATATCTAAAGAATGAAGCAAGTTAGATAATAGAAGTAAATTGGAATGTTGTTTAAAATAGTATTCTCTGTCTGAATCATGAGAATTTTTTGGGTTTAATGTCCCTTTAAGTAAATACCATACCAAAACAGCAAATTCTTCCAATTTTGTACAATATGTTACACAAAAGATCATCAAAGGCATAATCACCCTAAACTATTTCTACACATTATCCATATTAATCTTTATACATTAAATCTATGGGTTATTTCTAAATGAAAAACTAGTAGTTATAAATTTTATTCTATACTAGCCATATATACATAGCACATATGCGGGCATACAGATTGTTTATATAGAAAGGATGCAAATTCAAACTTATCATTTAAACCTTTAGGATTTTTGGTACCAAGTCTAAAAATCCATCTAACTTTTTTTGTAATAGTACCCTAATATTATCACCACCTCTACCTGAGGTTATTCCTTTGTCAATAGCTATGAATTTCAGGGATCTCACATCACTATTATGAAAAAGAAAGAAATGTCTTGCAACATTAGTATCCCTATTATTTAGAATATCATCTCTATGCTCCTGAATCCTATCTTTTATGTGTCTCTTTGTTTTCCCTACATAAAAAGTCGGGCAAGAACAGCTTAAAAGATAAATAACTCCTTCTGACTGGCAATTGAAAAAGAATCTTATATCATAAGACTTAGTCTAATTAGTTGAAAAACTTTTTTCACTATCCATGTATGGGCAGTACACACAGTGGCCACATGGGAATCTGCCTTTTATCCCTTTGTTTTTTCTTAGCCAGTCTGCTTCAGGCGGCCCCTTTATAAACTGGCTCTTTACTAATTTCTCTTTCAGATTTTGAGCTTTTCTTGCTTCCATTTGTGGCCTATTTCCTACCACTTGTTTTATATGTTCATCCATGGTTAAAAGATACCAGTTTCTGTTAAGGATCCTACTTAGTTAATTCCATTGGCTACTGAATGTTGATATAAATCTGATTGGGCCTTTTTCTTTCTCATCTTTTTTCATAATGGATTGTATCTCTGGGCATCCCTCTAGCTCTATATAGGGCCCTTTTTAAGCATCTCTTCAAATACCCTCTTCTAAGGAATCTGTCTACCATTTGGGCTGCATGATATTCAAATTTAACCATAGAGGAACAGTTCCTCCTCAACCTAAGGAACTGTCCATATGGAATCCCCTTAATAAGGTGCATAGGATGGTTACTTGTAGCATGTAAAATATTGTTAGTGGCATTAGGTTTTCTATAATTCTCTGTAGCAATACAGTTACCCTCTTTTTTTTATTTTTAAGTCTAGAAATGTCAGCTCTTTTTTTTTTTATTTGTTTCGAAGGTTAGAAGGATATTCTTATTGTTGTTATTTAATATTGAGACAAAGTTTGTGATGCGAGAGTGCGGCGGTTTAGGGGTTAATATGTTTATTATATTGGTGGCGATGTCCGGAGCGGCAGATTAGGGGTTAATAAGTATAATGTAGGTGTCGGGGGCGGCAGATTAGGGGTTAATAAGTATAATGTAGGTGTCGGGGACGGCAGATTATGGGTTAATAAGTGTAAGATTAGGGGTGTTTAGACTCAGGGTTCATGTTAGGGTGTTAGGTTTAAACATAAAATGTGTTTCCCCATAGGAATCAATGGGGCTGCGTTACTGAGCTTTACACTGCTTTTTTGCAGGTGTTAGACTTTTTCTCAGCCGGCTCTCCCCATTGATGTCTATGGGGAAATTGTGCACGAGCACATACAACCAGCTCACCGCTGACTAAAGCAGCGCTGGTATTGGAGTGCGGTGTGGAGCACAGTTTTGCTCTACGCTCACTTCTTGTCTTTTAACGCCCGGTTGATAAAAACCTATAATACAAGCGCTGTAGGTAAGTGAGCGGTGACAATAATGTGCAAATTAGCACCGCACCCTTCTTACCGCATAACTCGTAATCTGGCCAATAGCTTTTTATAGCCAATACTTAAAGGGACAGTCAACCATAGAATTGTTATTGTTTTAAAAGATAGATAACCCCTTTATTACTCATTCCCCAGTTTTGCATAACCAACACAGTTATATTAATATACTTTTTACCTCTGTGATTACCTTGTATCTAGGAACCTTCTTCCAGCCCCCTGATCACATGACTGTGACTGTTTATTATCTATTGTCTTAAATTTAGCATTGTTTTGTGCTAAATCTTAAATAACTCCCTGTGCCTGAAGACACTGTTATCTATATGGCCCACATGTACTTTCTATCTCTTTGTGTTGAAAAGAGATTTAAAAAGCATGTGATAAGAGGCAGCCCTCAAAGGCTTAGAAATTAGCATATGAGCCTACCTATGTTTAGTTTAAACTAAGAATACCAAGAGAAAAAAGCAAATTTGATGATAAAAGTAAATTGGAAAGTCAATTAAAATTAAAAGTCCTATCTGAATAATGAAAGTTTAATTTATACTTGACTGTCCCTTTAAGTATTGACATTTTCAATACAGATGGAGGTACTAGAGGTAAAATCAGATCATTCAAATGCAAAAATAAAGGTAAAGTAACTATTTTTAAACAACTTAATACACTTGAACAGGAAAAATGAATAATTGGGAACAAATCTTAGGTTAGGATATTTTACAGTACATTGTCCGTTCAAAATGACATGCTTTAACAAATTAGAACATGTCATTTCTCCCCCTATATTATGGTCCTTTAAAGCAATGAAGCAGGAGACGAAGAGGAAGTGATGTTGGAAATAGGAAAGAAAAGAGACTAGTTGAGGCAGGGAAAATAAAATAAGAGGGACCATGGGTTATAAAATCAAAGAAAGGGACATAAGAAAGGGGTAAAACATTCTTATAGATAACATTTTCTCACATGCCCTTCATTGTAACTGTTACTAACTGGCCTTGGCAGAGGATATGAGATAAAAAGAAAAAAACATCCTTTTGAAGGGACAGTAAAGACAACATTTTTCTCTTCTGATTCAGACAGAGCATGTCATTTTAATCAACTTTCCAAATTACTACTCTTGTCTAATTTGCTTCATTTTCTTGTTATCCTTTGTAGAAAAGCATACCTAGGTAGGCCCGGTAGTAGCAATGCATTACTGGGAGCTAGCTGCTGATTCGGGACTGAACATAATGCTAGCTTGCAGTTGTCTTGCTGCTTATTTAACAAAGGATAACAATAGATAACAAAAGAATGAAGCACATTTGATTATAGAAGTAAATTGGAAAGTTGTTTAAAATTGTATGCTCTATCATGAAAGGAAACTTTGGGGCTTCATGTCCCTTTAAATCTAGGATAACTAAGTTATACCATGACAGTGTCTAATACTTTATAGAAACTCTGTATAATTGGAAAGCACACCGTTTTCAGGGTTACATTACTGCAAAATGGGGGGGGGGGCAGAATTCATAAATATGTATTATATATAGATTGCAGAGTTTTTTACAAGGCAAAATTAACAATTTATATTAAAATGACAAAGTGTTTACAGACCTTTTAACCCCTTCGCTACCGGGAAATTCAGAGATGAACTTGCCCCAAATACAGGAGAGTTTTTAGCATTTTTACTATCACTCCATTTAAACAAAAATAGAGTTTTATTTTTTTATTTATCCGTCAAAACTATATATTTTTTTTAAGTAGGCCAATTTTGGTGTATTTTATGCCACCATTTGACCGCCAAATGGGATCATATAAAAAAAAATTGTTTACTTTTCACAAACTTTGGGTTTCTCACTGAAATTATTTCCATACCGCTTGTGCAATCATAATACAAATGGTTGTAAAAGCTTCTCTGGGATCCCCTTTGTTCATAAACTGCCTACATACATGGCTTTACCATTGGTTTTTCGTAATTAGAATGCCTCTGATTGCAGCTGTGCACTACACTTCTATTATTCTGTTAGTGAAGGGGTTAATCAGGTAGCCTGTAAGGTTCATTTTAGCTGTAGTGTAGAGATTACCCTCCCACCTGACACCTCTTACCCTCTGATCCCTATCTGATCCTTCCCAAACAGCTCTCTTCCCTCCCTCCCCCCACACTGATCACCACGATCTTAGGTACTGGCAGCAGACAGTCTGCCAGTATAACATTTAGGGGTTTTTATTATTATTATTTTTCCTGCAGTATAGTGATCCTCCTCAACCATAACACCTTCCTGTTCCCCCAAAATAGTTATGTAACCCTCCCCCTTCCATTAATTGCGGCCATCTTTTAGTACTGGCTGTACATCGCTATTTATGGCCCCCCACCCCACCTTTTTTCTGTAGTGTTAGCTCCTCATCCCTCCCTCTCACTTCTTTTTTTTTTTTAGTGTAAGGCCCATCCAACCCCCTTCCTCCCCACTTCACCGCTGGGCCGCTCTCCCACTTTCCTTCCCACACCTTTCACCAACACCAGCAGATGATCGTTACAGACGCATACAATGTCACCATCTGTACGACTTGGCATCTGCCTTCATATGGAACTGGAGCATCAATGACACTCCGGTTCCATAAGCAGGTAGATGCCTGGAGCTCAAGAACTCTAGCTCTTGACTGTAAAGTTACTGCTGGAGCTTCCTGCAGCTCGGACGTGTGTATATATATATATATATATATATATATATATATATATACATATTTATACTGTATATATATATATATATATATATATATATATATATATATATATATATATATATATATATATGTGTTATGTGGTGCATTGAGCTTTGTACTGCATGACATATATGCATTGGGTTCAGGGCCGTCTTTAATACTGACTGGACCCTGGGCAAACATTTTCTTGGCCCCCCCCCCCCATGCAATTTCGCTCTCCACCCCAACATCCCAAAAAAACAACTAAATCAATTTATTTTATATATTTTTTTTAATTATTAGCCCAGCAGTGGATCGTCCACTGCTGGGCTAATCATTAAAAAAAATTGCAATATGTGAAACTGGACCTAAGCAGTACTAATAAGTAAATAAATATATAACTTCCTCCACTCTGGATTAATTTAATATGCTTTTGAATGTGATTCTGGTGTGAGGTTAGCTGGTTAAAGAGATTTAGGGCAGCCAACAGGAGCAAGGCAAGGTAAAGACGGAGGCGGAAGCATAGAGGTGCAGACAGATATAAGTTTACTGACTGGAACAGTAGAACTACTATGGGAAGCTGTAAAATCTGAAACAGAGAGAAATACAAACTATAAAAATAAACCTTACCTTAATGTGTGAAGTATCAGCATGACACTATACATCAGCCACAGCAGCACATGTCACTACTTTGCTAGGAACAAGTTCCCTCTCATCCTGCACTAGACAATGCTGCATGGGGGAGGGCCATGTGTACACTTACTTATTCTTCCCACTGACACCTTTCTACAAAGCACTGTTTTCCTAACAAACTTCAGTTAGTTGATCTTAAAGCCACAGCAGAAAGAGCAGGGCTAAGGGGACCAGCAGACTGGATGCTGTCTGCCCAAGGCTGCATGGATACAGTGTGAGATGTGTCATACAGCCTCAAGACTGAAGAGAGCAGTGTATGCAGCTGCACAGATGCTCAAATTCTCACATGCCTGCCACTCCAGCTTTCTGCTGCATGCGCCTATAGTGAGCCCTACCCAGGAACAATCTCCACCACCAGAGCAGTTACCTGGTGACAGTAGTAACCCCAGCAGGACCTTTTCTGATGCAGTGGGATTGACTGGATGCCTAGTTAGGGCTTAGCATTCAGTGCTGCACAGTGCACATCTAAAACAGCACATGGCACTAGCTTGGAATGTCACATGACATCGGCATGGTCTGGCACAGTTTCTCACAAATAAATATAAGCAGAGAACTTTTTACTGTGACAATATTAGGACTGACTGTGTGTGTCCTCCATGTCACATGACATCAGCAGTCTGGCATGAACTAAAAAAAAAAAAAAATTTTTTTTTTTTTTTTTTTTTTTTTTTAAGGACTCTTGGGCCCCTCAACAAAGACTGGGCCCAGGGCAGCTGCCCCTTTTGCCCTGTGTTAAAGACGGTCCTGATTGGGTTAAAGGGATATAAAGATAAAAATTGAACTATGCATGGGTGCATTTCAATTTGAAATATAAGCATTTTTGCAATATACTTCCATTAGCAAAAATGCTTCTAGTAAAAGTTATTACTGTTTATCTTCAGCATAAAAACATATCCTGTGAGGGCTAGTACACCAGTATTCAAATACTATGCATGCTCATACAGGTGGCTGTGGTGTGTATAGGTTTGCCAGGTGTCCAGTATTCAACTTGACACTGTCCAGTATTTTAGCAGGCTGTCCAGTAGAAACTGTACAAAAATACTGGACGCTTAAACATCCAGTATTTTTAAAGACCCCTGTTAGCTAAATGTAAAGGGCCTTCTAGGCCTTTATGCATTAGAAATATGTCTCAAAAATGAGTTTCACTGTGCATTTTCTATTATATGTTACAGGTTATGTTATTAGACATCTTCTATCCCCACTCATTCAACCAATAAATTACCTCAAATAGCGGAGCACATGGCAACACTTCTGAAAAAACTGTATCTAAGAGATATGTGCTGTTCTGCAGTGAAACGGCCTGTTGGGTAACTATGGGAGCAGAAAGAGGTCACAAACTGGGGGCACAATAGGACGTGAAGCAGCTGCAGTCTGTCAGATGTCACCTTTCTTAGGGGCAGCTCTCCCTCTGAACGGAACTGGCTGATTCATGGAAGTGAGTTATTTACACTGAGCTGGCAATAGCACGCACTGCGTTGTGTCTAGGAGAAATATTTTCAGTTACGTTGTCACTCGCACACTTCGTTCACACTACCTACATAGAAATTGTGCATCCCTGAGTGACATCATAGTGGGCGGGGTTAGAAATCGCATACCCTTGCAGTTTTTAAATTGCTGCGGTTAATCGCGGTTTAAAATCGCATATGCAATTAATCGTGCAGCCCTAGTGTGAAGTGATATTTCCCAAATCGAGTAAGTGGTATCCTCAGTTGTCTTCAAAGAAATCCATAGACACTTACCTTCCTTTGAAGACACCTGAGGGTCCCACATTTTGACATTATTTCTGTGACCATTTTTACTTTTTTCTCATTGGGATCCCATTGATTTATTCTTTTATGTTATGAATTATCTTTTATGCGCATATGTCCTGTTTTTAATGTATTAAATTTATATATACACTTTAGCCTACTTTTCAGTAAGGCGCTCTTCTTATATACCATTATTGTTTTGAATCTGATTAGGAGATTTCAAAGCAGCTTGTGTATTTTAGTTGCATAGAATATCTCTTTGGCGCTATAATATTTAAAATTTTCTATATACACATATTAACACATAAATATATATCAGGTAGATTACAAGTTTTGCGTTCGTGTTTTAACGCTGAAAAAATTGTAATTTCAGCGTTAAAACAGCAACCCAGCCATTACGAATCTTGTTGGTATAGCTGTACCACAAGCCTTTTAGCCTGTAACGCAACGTCAGTCCCGCACTCAAAAAAATGATGTTTTTTCATGGGCTTCCCATAGTGAGGCTAAATATACACCCTATATCGACAAGTTCCGTACCGCCGTCTGAGAGCAGTAGTTATGAGTTTTACACAACAAAACTGTTACATAAAACTCATAACTAAAGTGTTACAAATTACACTAACACCCATAAACTACCTATCAGTGATGTGCAGTCACTAGAGACAGGTGAGGCAGGGCTTCACCTCTCATATGGGTAAAAATATATATTTTTTATTGGCTTTAAAAAGAAAATACAAAAAAATATTGCAATTTTTTTTCCAGCATTTTTTTTCCCACAGCTACATGTTGTGCAATGGAGAGGCACAAGCAGGTCTGCCGGCTGCTGCCCTCCATTACACAACATGCTGCGCCACCTACTGGATGAAAGTGGTTAAGATCATTGCATGGCCCATAAGTGCTTATTTGAGGCAGGCCTCTTTGGGGCTGACCCAATCCAGTGAGAGGCATCAGTTAGGGGAATTTAGGGTTAGGGCTGGATGTTAAATCATATAAAACAAAACAAAAACGATAACGAAAACTACTTTCATTTATTTTGTTGCTGCCCTGTGCAGCTGCCAGCTTTTCCAGTGAAAAAGAGAGCTCTGTACTTCCCCTCCAAGTGCAGTGGAATGTTCCACTGTCACTTCCTTACAGAGCAGGAAGAGATGCAGAGAGCAGTGTTTTAGCCACATTTTATTAAAGTAAGTGCTGCAACCTTAGATTTTGCTGAAAGGGATTGTGTTAGTAAAAATGATAATTTAATGAATGTGGTTTAGTGTTTTTTGTTTTTTTACTCTTTTACAGCAGTTTAAGGATCATTTTTGTATTTTGTTTACTCAAACTTTACACCCACTACCTTAGCAGCTTGCCTCTGTACTGCACACTAGTTAATAGTCTCACTCTCTTACTGACTTATTAATGTTACCTTAGCAGCTTGCCTCTGTACTGCATACTAGTTTATAGTCTCACTCTCTTACTGACTTATTAATGTTACCTTAGCAGCTTGCCTCTGTACTGCACACTAGTTTATAGTCTCATCACTCTCTTACTGACTTATGAACTCTCTGTAGCTCTGCAACTGTGTTTTCTCACAACATTATCTTACTATTATACTGTTTGTATGGATGAGTTGTTATTTGACCAGAGTAAGCTAGACCAACAGCATGGTAATGTAAAATGAAACCAAGCAGTTTAGAATGAGTTATTCTCCATGGCTCATGTAGCTATAGTATTTCATTTAAACCAGGGATTCCTTAGGTGTATGTTGGACAACCCTGATGTAGGCAACAAATAATAATTTATTAATGCTCCCATTCATATGTGCTCTTCTGTTTCAGATATTTAAAATAGATTGCAGACTATTAGCATTTGATAGTCACTTAAAATATTACTTAAAGGGACAGTTTACTCAAAAATCTTCTCCCCTTTAATTTATTCCCAATGATCCACTTTACCCACTGGAGTGTATTAAATTGTTTACAAGTAGCTCCTTTACCCTTATATTGGCATTTGAAATAGTTGATTTAGCATGTGGTATCCCCACCTATGCTGAAAGTTTGTGGCCGCAGGTCCAAGCTATAGATAAACTTTGTAAACACAGCCAGCAGAAGAAATTACACTCCCAGTGGGATATAGCAGAGATAAGGTAATACAATGGGCAAAATTTATCAAGCCCCGAAAAAATGCGCCTAAAAAGTCGTGATTATTTTCGCAATAGTTTGCAATGTGTGAAGTCAAAAATGTCGCCAGTATTTATCAAAATTCTAGAGACATTTTTGGGGCAAAACATTTTTGCGATGTCAAACGAATGGCTGATCCTAGTTTTCTTGTGAAAATGTCATTTTCACTTTATTTATCAATCTTAATTTTGGACACCGTTAAATGGTTTATTGTTTTAATCAAGTGATTGTTTAAAAGAATGTTATTTCTTATATATTAAAGTTAGTTTCTTCTGTTATGTGTGATCAGTCCACGGGTCATCATTACTTCTGGGATATTATCTGCTCCCCTACAGGAAGTGCAAGAGGATTCACCCAGCAGAGTTGCTATATAGCTCCTCCCCTCTACGTCACCTCCAGTCATTCTCTTGCACCCAAAGACTAGATAGGAGGTGTGAGAGGACTATGGTGATTATACTTAGTTTTTAGAACTTCAATCAAAAGTTTGTTATTTTACAATAGCACCGGAGCGTGTTATTACCTCTCTGGCAGAGTTTGAAGAAGAATCTACCAGAGTTTTTCTTATGATTTTAACCGGAGTAGTTAAGATCATATTGCTGTTTCTCGGCCATCTGAGGGAGGTAAAGACTTCAGATCAGGGGACAGCGGGCAGTTGATTCTGCATTGAGGTATGTAGCAGTTTTTATTTTCTGAATGGAATTGATGAAAAAATCCTGCCATACCGTTATAATGAACATGTATGTATACTCTACACTTTAGTATTCTGGGGATGGTATTTCACCGGAATTACTCTGTAAAAGTACATTAAACCTTTTATTAGGTATTTTTCATGTTAAACGTTTTTGCTGGAATGTAGAATCGTTTGCATTAATGAGGTACTGAGTGAATAAGTATTTGGGCATTATTTTTCCACTTGGCAGTTTGCTTGTGTTAATTATGACAGTTTCGTTTCTCTCTCACTGCTGTGTGTGAGAGGGAGGGGCCGTTTTTGGCGCTCTTTGCTACACATCAAAAATTTCCAGTCAGTTTTTCTGCATGATCCGGTTCATCTCTAACAGAACTCAGGGGTCTTCAAACTTCTTTGAAGGGAGGTAGATTCTCTCAGCAGAGCTGTGAGACTTATATAGTGACTGTGATTTAAAACGTTGCTCTGTAATTTTTATGTTTAAAATTTAATTAGTGTTATTTTACTGATGGGAACAAACCTTTGCTAAAAAGTTGTGTTGTTTGTTAAGAGTGATGCTATAACTGTTTTTCAGTTCATTATTTCAACTGTCATTTAATCGTTTAGTGCTTCTTGAGGCACAGTACGTTTTTATTAAATTGTATCCGAGTTGCATGTTTATTGCTAGTGTGTTAAACATGTCTGATTCAGAGGAAGATACCTGTGTCATTTGTTCCAATGCCAAGGTGGAGCCCAATAGAAATTTATGTACTAACTGTATTGATGCTACCTTAAATAAAAGCCAATCTGTACAAATTGAACAAATTTCACCAAACAGCGAGGGGAGAGTTATGCCGACTAACTCGCCTCACGTGTCAGTACCTGCATCTCCCGCCCGGGAGGTGCGTGATATTATGGCGCCTAGTACATCTGGGCAGCCATTACAGATAACATTACAAGATATGGCTACTGTTATGACTGAAGTTTTGGCTAAATTACCAGAACTAAGAGGCAAGCGTGATCACTCTGGGGTGAGAACAGAGTGCGCTGATAATTCTAGGGCCATGTCTGATACTGCGTCACAGCTTGCAGAGCACGAGGACGGAGAGCTTCATTCTGTAGGTGACGGTTCTGATCCAAACAGATTGGATTCAGATATTTCAAATTTTAAATTTAAATTGGAAAACCTCCGTGTATTACTAGGGGAGGTCTTAGCAGTTCTCAACGATTGTAACGCTGTTGCAATACCAGAGAAAATGTGTAGGTTGGATAAATACTTTGCGGTACCGGCGAGTACTGACGTTTTTCCTATACCTAAGAGATTAACTGAAATTGTTACTAAGGAGTGGGATAGACCCGGTGTGCCGTTCTCACCCCCTCCAATATTTAGAAAGATGTTTCCAATAGACGCCACCACACGGGACTTATGGCAAACGGTCCCTAAGGTGGAGGGAGCAGTTTCTACTTTAGCTAAGCGTACCACTATCCCGGTGGAGGATAGCTGTGCTTTTTCAGATCCTATGGATAAAAAATTAGAGGGTTACCTTAAGAAAATGTTTGTTCAACAAGGTTTTATATTACAACCCCTTGCATGCATCGCGCCGATCACGGCTGCGGCAGCATTTTGGATTGAGTCTCTGGAAGAGAACCTTAGTTCAGCTACGCTGGACGACATTACGGACAGGCTTAGAGTCCTTAAACTAGCTAATTCATTCATTTCGGAGGCCGTAGTACATTTAACCAAACTTACGGCTAAGAATTCAGGATTCGCCATTCAGGCACGCAGGGCGCTGTGGCTAAAATCCTGGTCGGCTGATGTAACTTCTAAGTCCAAATTACTTAATATACCTTTCAAGGGGCAAACTTTATTTGGGCCCGGTTTGAAAGAAATTATTGCTGACATTACAGGAGGTAAGGGCCACGCTCTACCTCAAGACAAAGCCAAAGCTAAGGCTAGACAGTCTAATTTTCGTCCCTTTCGGAATTTCAAAGCAGGAGCAGCGCCAACTTCCACTGCACCAAAACAGGGAGGAGCTGTTGCTCGTTACAGACAAGGCTGGAAGCCTAACCAGTCCTGGAACAAGGGCAAGCAGGCCAGTAAACCTGCTGCTGCCCCAAAGACAGCATGAACCGAGGGCCCCCGATCCGGGACCGGATCTAGTGGGGGGCAGACTCTCTCTCTTCGCCCAGGCTTGGGCAAGAGATGTCCAGGATCCCTGGGCGCTAGAGATCATATCTCAGGGATACCTTCTAGACTTCAAATTCTCTCCTCCAAGAGGGAGATTTCATCTGTCAAGGTTGTCAACAAACCAAATAAAGAAGGACGCGTTTCTACGCTGTGTACAAGATCTATTATTAATGGGAGTGATCCATCCGGTTCCGCGGTCGGAACAAGGACAAGGGTTTTACTCAAACCTGTTTGTGGTTCCCAAAAAAGAGGGAACTTTCAGGCCAATCTTGGATTTAAAGATCCTAAACAAATTCCTAAGAGTTCCATCGTTCAAAATGGAAACTATTCGGACAATCTTACCCATGATCCAAGAGGGTCAGTACATGACCACAGTGGATTTAAAGGATGCTTATCTTCACATACCGATTCACAAAGATCATTACCGGTATCTAAGGTTTGCCTTCTTAAACAGGCATTACCAGTTTGTAGCCCTTCCATTCGGATTGGCTACGGCTCCACGAATCTTTACAAAGGTTCTGGGTGCCCTTCTGGCGGTACTAAGACCGCGAGGAATTTCGGTAGCTCCGTACCTAGACGACATTCTGATACAAGCTTCAAGCTTTCAAACTGCCAAGTCTCATACAGAGTTAGTTCTGGCATTTCTAAGGTCGCATGGATGGAAAGTGAACGAAAAGAAGAGTTCTCTCTTTCCTCTCACAAGAGTTCCATTCTTGGGGACTCTTATAGATTCTGTAGAAATGAAGATTTATCTGACAGAAGACAGATTAACAAAGCTTCTAAATGCATGCCGTGTCCTTCATTCCATTCAACTCCCGTCAGTAGCTCAATGCATGGAGGTGATCGGCTTAATGGTAGCAGCAATGGACATAGTTCCCTTTGCACGCCTACATCTCAGACCGCTGCAATTGTGCATGCTGAGTCAGTGGAATGGGGATTACTCAGATTTGTCCCCCACTCTGAATCTGGATCAAGAGACCAGAAGCTCTCTTCTATGGTGGCTTTCTCGGCCACATCTGTCCAGGGGGATGCCGTTCAGCAGGCCGGACTGGACAATTGTAACAACAGACGCCAGCCTTCTAGGTTGGGGCGCTGTCTGGAATTCTCTGAAGGCTCAGGGACAATGGAGTCAGGAGGAAAGTCTCCTGCCAATAAACATTCTGGAATTGAGAGCAGTTCTCAATGCCCTTCTAGCTTGGCCCCAGTTAAAGACTCGGGGGTTCATCAGGTTTCAGTCGGACAACATCACGACTGTAGCTTACATCAACCATCAAGGAGGGACAAGAAGCTCCCTAGCAATGATAGAAGTATCAAAGATAATTCGCTGGGCAGAGTCTCACTCTTGCCACCTGTCAGCAATCCACATCCCGGGAGTGGAGAACTGGGAGGCGGATTTCTTGAGTCGCCAGACTCTTCATCCGGGGGAGTGGGAACTTCATCCGGAGGTCTTTGCCCAAATACTTCAACGTTGGGGCAAACCAGAGATAGATCTCATGGCGTCTCGCCAGAACGCCAAACTTCCTCGCTACGGATCCAGATCCAGGGATCCGGGAGCGGTTCTGATAGATGCTTTGACAGCACCTTGGAACTTCAGGATGGCTTATGTGTTTCCACCCTTCCCACTGCTTCCTCGATTGATTGCCAAAATCAAACAGGAGAGAGCATCAGTGATTCTAATAGCGCCTGCATGGCCGCGCAGGACTTGGTATGCAGATCTAGTGGACATGTCATCCTGTCCGCCTTGGTCTCTACCTCTAAGACAGGACCTTCTGATTCAGGGTCCATTCAAACATCAAAGTCTAACTTCTCTGAAGCTGACTGCTTGGAAATTGAACGCTTGATTTTATCAAAACGTGGTTTTTCTGAGTCGGTTATTGATACCCTGATACAGGCTAGGAAGCCTGTTACCAGAAAGATTTACCATAAAATATGGCGTAAATACCTATACTGGTGTGAATCCAAAGATTACTCCTGGAGTAAGGTTAGGATTCCTAGGATATTGTCTTTTCTACAAGAAGGTTTAGAAAAGGGTTTATCGGCTAGCTCATTAAAGGGACAGATCTCAGCTCTGTCCATCTTGTTACACAGGCGTCTGTCAGAAAATTCAGACATCCAGGCCTTTTGTCAGGCTTTAGCTAGGATCAAGCCTGTGTTTAAAACTGTTGCTCCGCCATGGAGTTTAAACTTAGTTCTTAACGTTTTACAGGGTGTTCCGTTTGAACCCCTTCATTCCATTGATATAAAATTGTTATCTTGGAAAGTTCTATTTTTAATGGCTCGAAGAGTCTCTGAGTTATCAGCCCTACATTGTGATTCTCCTTATCTGATCTTTCACTCAGACAAGGTAGTTCTGCGTACTAAACCTGGGTTCTTACCTAAGGTAGTCACTAACAGGAATATCAATCAAGAGATTGTTGTTCCATCCTTGTGTCCAAATCCTTCTTCAAAGAAGGAACGTCTTCTACACAATCTGGATGTAGTTCGTGCCCTCAAGTTCTACTTGCAGGCAACTAAAGATTTTCGCCAAACTTCTTCCCTGTTTGTCGTTTATTCTGGACAGAGGAGAGGTCAAAAAGCTTCTGCTACCTCTCTCTCTTTTTGGCTTCGTAGCATAATACGTTTAGCCTATGAGACTGCTGGACAGCAGCCTCCTGAAAGAATTACAGCTCATTCCACTAGAGCTGTGGCTTCCACTTGGGCCTTTAAGAATGAGGCCTCTGTTGAACAGATTTGCAAGGCTGCAACTTGGTCTTCGCTTCATACTTTTTCCAAATTTTACAAATTTGACACTTTTGCTTCTTCGGAGGCTATTTTTGGGAGAAAGGTTCTTCAGGCAGTGGTTCCTTCTGTATAATGAGCCTGCCTATCCCTCCCGTCATCCGTGTACTTTTGCTTTGGTATTGGTATCCCAGAAGTAATGATGACCCGTGGACTGATCACACATAACAGAAGAAAACATAATTTATGCTTACCTGATAAATTCCTTTCTTCTGTTGTGTGATCAGTCCACGGCCCGCCCTGTTTTTTAAGGCAGGTACATATTTTTTAAATTATAATTCAGTCACCACTACACCCTTGGTTTCTCCTTTCTCGTTGGTCTTTGGTCGAATGACTGGAGGTGACGTAGAGGGGAGGAGCTATATAGCAACTCTGCTGGGTGAATCCTCTTGCACTTCCTGTAGGGGAGCAGATAATATCCCAGAAGTAATGATGACCCGTGGACTGATCACACAACAGAAGAAAGGAATTTATCAGGTAAGCATAAATTATGTTTTTATTTTGCCCCTTCTTTGGCTCTCTTTTATTAAGGAAGGTTGCCCGTTTTTTGGAGCTCATCTTCGTTCTTTTTAATACACTTATTTCAACTGCACTTAAATTATTTTACTTTTTTATAATATATTATATATTATTATTCAGGTTCTGCGCCTTGTTGTGGGCAATTTCTAACCCTAGATACAGCAAGAAAAAGACATTTTTCCATGTTCCCTCCAGACAAACAACAATATCTCTCTTTATTTTTCACTCCTCACAACCAACAAATTGGCGAGATTTAAAGCAGTGAATATTACATGCACCACTTTTCATAAATATATGAGAACTGCAAACATATACGGGCATTTTAAAATGCCAATAGAGATTAATACAAGAATTAGGCATTTCCAGACAACTTATTCGCATATACTTAAGACTTGCGAATGGTTATGAGTCAATTTGTTCGCACATATGAAAAGTTGCGATTTTATTGGAGCATAACCTTTCATAAATATGGTGATATCATTTGTGAGGGTTTTTTTTTACAACAAATGTGAGAATTTTCTTATTCTCACTTTGATAAATCTTGCCCAATGTTTATGTTCTCTCTAAAGTATTGGTAATTGGATTACAGACAGATATAAGATAAAGCAGGTATATATACACAATGTGATAAAGTAATGAGATCTGATTACACCTACAAGCTCAACCCATTTTATGGTTGTGGCTTCAAAACACAAAATCAGAGCTCTAATATACACAAATAAACCTTAAAAAGCAAATTTTCATACATTTTTTACTCTGCAGTTGGTAAAAAAAAAGCAATTGTAAACACATTAAGGGAAAACAAGTTTACAGTATACTGTCCTTTTAAACATTCAGTGGTGCCTCCCCCATTTTAGTGTTTCCTCTCTACCCACTTATGTGTCTCTCTCCCCCTTCTGTCTCACTCCCCTCTGTCTGTCTCTCTCTCACCCCTCTGTCTCTCTCTCTCTCCCCTCTGTCTCTCTCTCTCTCCCCTCTGTCTCTCTCTCTCTCCCCTCTGTCTCTCTCTCTCCCCTCTGTCTCTCTCTCTCCCCCCTCTGTCTCTCTCTCTCCCCCCTCTGTCTCTCTCTCTCTCTCTCTCCCCTCTGTGTCTCTCTCTCCCCTCTGTGTCTCTCTCTCCCCTCTGTGTCTCTCTCTCCCCTCTGTGTCTCTCTCTCCCCTCTGTGTCTCTCTCTCCCCTCTGTCTCTCTCTCTCCCCTCTGTCTCTCTCTCCCCTCTGTCTCTCTCTCCCCTCTGTCTCTCTCTCCCCTCTGTCTCTCTCTCCCCTCTGTCTCTCTCTCCCCTCTGTCTCTCTCTCCCCTCTGTCTCTCTCTCCCCTCTGTCTCTCTATCGCTCCCCTTTGTGTGTTTCTCTCTCTATCTGTCTGTCTCTCTATCCGTCTGTCTCTCTATCCATCTCTCTCTCTATCCATCTCTCTCTCTATCCATCTCTCTCCCTGTCTCTCCCACTCCCTCTGTCTCTCTCCTTATGTTTCGTTCTCCCCCATGGTCTCTTTCTCTCTCTGTCTCTCTTCCTCCACCTCTGACTCTCTCATCCCTTATGTGTCTCTCTAACCCTCTGTGTGATTGTGTCTCTCTCTCTTTCTCTTTCTCTCTAACCCTCTGTTTCTCTCTCTCCCCCTGTCTCTCTCTCCCTCTCCCCCCGAGTGCTTTTCTGTTTTTCGGTCTACCTTTTATTTATTTATTTATTTAATTAATGAATTGGTGGTGCCATCTGAGGATGTGGCTTTATTTAAAAGGGTGGGGTCAAGCGCCCCACCATCTTTAAATTTCACCAGCTGACACTTTATCAAGACATTTTTATATTTACTGAATAATGAAGGAATCTATAAGCATAATTTGCAGCATTAAAGTAAAAAGTATCGCCTAGATTTAGAGTTCTGCGTTAGCCGTCAAAACCAACGTTAGGGGGTCCTAACGCTGGTTTTGTCCTACCGCTGGTATTTAGAGTCAGTCAGGAAAGGGTCTAACGCTCACTTTCCAGCCGCAACTTTTCCATACCGCAGATCCCCCTACGCCAATTGCGTAGCCTATCTTTTCAATGGGATCTTTCTAACGCCGGTATTTAGAGTCTTGGCTGAAGTGAGCGTTAGAAATCTAACGACAAGACTCCAGCCGCAGAGAAAAGCCAGGAGTTAAGAGCTTTCTGGGCTAACGCCAGTTCATAAAGCTCTTAACTACTGTGCTTTAAAGTACACTAATACCCATAAACTACCTATGTACCCCTAAACCGAGGTCCTCCTACATCGCCGCCACTCGAATACATTTTTTTAACCCCTAATCTGCCGACTGCACACCGCCGCAACCTACATTATCCCTATGTACCCCTAATCTGCTGCCCCTAACACCGCCGACACCTACATAATATTTATTAACCCCTAATCTGCCCCCCCCCAACGTCGCCGCTACCTTACCTACAATTATTAACCCCTAATATAGCTATAATATAAATTATAATTATATTGTAGCTATTTTAGGATTAATATTTATTTTACAGGCAACTTTGTATTTATTTTAACCAGGTACAATAGCTATTAAATAGTTAATAACTATTTAATAGCTACCTAGTTAAAATAATTACAAAATTACCTGTAAAATAAATCCTAACCTAAGTTACAATTAAACCTAACACTACACTAGCAATAAATTAATTACATACAAATACCTACAAATAAATACAATTAAATAAACTAACTAAAGTACAAAAAATAAAAAAAGAACTAAGTTACAAAAAATAAAAAAATAATTTACAAACATTATAAAAATATTACAACAATTTTAAGCTAATTACACCTACTCTAAGCCCCCTAATAAAATAACAAAGCCCCCCAAAATAAAAAAAATGCCCTACCCTATTCTAAAATAAAAATTGAAAAGCTCTTTTACCTTACCAGCCCTTAAAAGGGCTTTTTGCGGGGCATGCCCCAAAGAATTCTGCTCTTTTGCCTGTAAAAAAAAAACCATACAATACCCCCCAACATTACAACCCACCACCCACATACCCCTAATCTAACCCAAACCCCCCTTTAATAAACCTAACACTAAGCCCCTGAAGATCTTCCTACCTTATCTTCACCACGCCGGGTATCACTGATCCGTCCAGAAGATGGTCAGAAGTCTTCCTCCTATCCGGGCGATGTCTTCATCCAAGCGGGGGCTGAAGAGGTCCATCATCCGGCTGAAGTCTTCATCCAAGCGGGGGCTTAAGAGGTCCATCATCCGGCTGAAGTCTTCTATCAAGCGGCATCTTCAATCTTCTTTCTTCCGGCTCCATCTTCATCCCGCCGACGCGGAACATCCATCCTGGCCGACGACTTCCCGATGAATGACGGTTCCTTTAAGATGGCGTCCCTCGAATTCCGATTGGCTGATAGGATTCTATCAGCCAATCGGAATTAAGGTAGGAAAATTCTGATTGGCTGATGGAATCAGCCAATCAGATTCAAGTTCAATCCGATTGGCTGATCCAATCAGCCAATCAGATTGAGCTCGCATTATATTGGCTGATCGGAACAGCCAATAGAATGCAAGCTCAATCTGATTGGCTCGCATTTACATCTAATATCTAATTTTCTTCATTCTTTTGATATCCTTTGTTGAAAATCATATCTAAATATGCTCAGTAGCTGCTGTTTGGTAGCTGCACATAGATACCTCATGTGATTGGCTCGCAGTCTGGCATGAACTAAAAAAAAAAAAAATTTCTCCTGTTAAGTGTGATCAGTCCACGGGTCATCATTACTTCTGGGATATTACTCCTCCCCAACAGGAAGTGCAAGAGGATTCACCCAGCAGAGCTGCTATATAGCTCCTCCCCTCTACGTCACTCCCAGTCATTCTCTTGCACCCAACGACTAGATAGGATGTGTGAGAGGACTATGGTGATTATATTTAGTTTTATACCTTCAATCAAAAGTTTGTTATTTTATAATAGCACCGGAGTGTGTTATTCCTTCTCTGGTAGAATTTGAAGAAGAATCTACCAGAGTTTTTACTATGATTTTAGCCGGAGTAGTTAAGATCATATTGCTGTTTCTCGGCCATCTGAGGAGAGGTAAACTTCAGATCAGGGGACAGCGGGCAGATTAATCTGCAAAGAGGTATGTAGCAGCTTTTATTTTCTGACAATGGAATTGATGAGAAAATCCTGCCATACCGATATAATGTCATGTATGTATATTTTACACTTCAGTATTCTGGGGAATGGTACTTCACTGGAATTACACTGTGTACATAAGACTTTAGCCTAATTTGCAGGGACTAGCAACAGGCTTTTTAATAACTCTTAATTTATGTTAAACGTTTTTGCTGGAATGTAAAATCGTTTTCATTTTCTGAGGTACTGGGTGAATAAAATGTTTGGGCACTATTTTTCCACTTGGCAGTTGCTTGATCTAATTTCTGACACTTTACTGATCTCTCTCACTGTTGTGTGTGAGGGGGAGGGGCCTTTTTTGCCGCTTTTACTACGCATCAAAAAATTCAGTCAGAAGCTCATGGTATTTCCTGCATGATCCGGTTCATCTCTACAGAACTCAGGGGTCTTCAAAACTTGTTTTGAGGGAGGTAATCATTCACAGCAGAGCTGTGAGATTGTAGTTGACGGTGATAAAAAACGTTTATTCTTTAACTTTTTTTCTGCTATCAGGGTTAGTTATCCTTTGCTAATGGGAACAAACCTTTGCTAAAATTGTGTTTTTTTTACAAAAATTGATGCTATAACCTTTTCAGTTTATTAATTTTCAACTGTCATAAATCTTTCTGTGTTTCTTATAGGCACAGTACGTTTTCATAGTATTTTACTTGAATAGTATTTCCAAGTTGCAAGTTTAGTTGCTAGTGTGTTAAACATGTCTGATTCAGAGGAAGATAGCTGTGCTATTTGTGCTAATGCCAAAGTGGAGCCCAATAGAAATTTATGTACTAACTGTATTGATGCTACTTTAAATAAAAGTCAATCTGTACAAATTGAACAAATTTCACCAAACAGCGAGGGGAGAGTTATGCCGACTAACTCGCCTCACGTGTCAGTACCTGCATCTCCCGCTCGGGAGGTGCACGATATTGTGGCGCCCAGTACATCTGGGCGGCCATTACAAATAACATTACAAGATATGGCTACTGTTATGACTGAAGTTTTGGCTAAATTACCAGAACTAAGAGGCAAACGTGATCACTCTGGGGTGAGAACAGAGTGCGCTGATAATGCTAGGGCCATGTCAGATACTGCGTCACAACTTGCAGAACATGAGGACGGAGAGCTTCATTCTGCGGCTGACGGTTCTGATCCAAACAGATTGGATTCAGATATTTTAAATTTAAGCTGGAAAACCTCCGTGTATTACTAGGGGAGGTGTTAGCGGCTCTGAATGATTGTAACACAGTTGCAATACCAGAGAAAATGTGTAGGTTGGATAAATATTTTGCTGTACCAACGAGTACTGACGTTTTTCCTATACCTAAGAGACTAACTGAAATTATTACTAAGGAGTGGGATAGACCCGGTGTGCCGTTCTCACCCCCTCCGATATTTAGAAAGATGTTTTCAATAGACACCACCACACGGGACTTATGGCAAACGGTCCCTAAGGTGGAGGGAGCAGTTTCTACTTTAGCTAAGCGTACCACTATCCCGGTGGAGGATAGCTGTGCCTTTTCAGATCCAATGGATAAAAAGTTAGAGGGTTACCTTAAGAAAATGTTTGTTCAACAAGGTTTTATATTGCAACCCCTTGCATGCATTGCGCCGGTCACGGCTGCGGCGGCATTCTGGTTTGAGTCTCTGGAAGAGACCATTAGTTCAGCTACTCTGGATGACATTACGGACAAGCTTAGAATCCTTAAGCTAGCTAATTCATTCATTTCGGAGGCCGTAGTACATTTAACTAAACTTACGGCTAAGAATTCCGGATTCGCCATTCAGGCGCGCAGAGCACTGTGGCTAAAATCCTGGTCAGCTGATGTTACTTCTAAGTCTAAATTACTTAATATACCTTTCAAAGGGCAGACCTTATTTGGGCCCGGTTTGAAAGAAATTATCGCTGACATTACAGGAGGTAAAGGCCACGCCCTGCCTCAAGACAGAGCCAAACCTAAGGCTAGACAGTCTAATTTTCGTTCCTTTCGGAATTTCAAAGCAGGAGCAGCATCAACTTCCTCTGCTCCAAAACAGGAAGGATCTGTTGCTCGCTACAGACAAGGCTGGAGACCTAACCAGTCTTGGAACAAGGGCAAGCAGGCCAGGAAACCTGCTGCTGCCCCTAAAACAGCATGAATTGAGGGCCCCCGATCCGGGATCGGATCTAGTGGGGGGCAGACTTTCTCTCTTCGCCCAGGCTTGGGCAAGAGATGTCCAGGATCCCTGGGCGCTAGAGATAATATCTCAGGGATACCTTCTGGACTTCAAATACTCTCCTCCAAGAGAGAGATTTCATCTGTCAAGGTTGTCAACAAACCAAACAAAGAAAGAGGCGTTTCTACGCTGCGTACAAGAGCTTTTGCTAATGGGAGTAATCCATCCAGTTCCACGGTCGGAACAGGGACAAGGGTTTTACTCAAATCTGTTTGTGGTTCCCAAAAAAGAGGGAACTTTCAGACCAATCCTGGATTTAAAGATCCTAAACAAATTCCTAAGAGTTCCATCGTTCAAAATGGAGACTATTCGGACAATTTTACCCATGATCCAAAAGGGTCAGTACATGACCACAGTGGATTTAAAGGATGCTTACCTTCACATACCGATTCACAAAGATCATTACCGGTACCTAAGGTTTGCCTTCCTAGACAGGCATTACCAGTTTGTAGCTCTTCCATTCGGATTGGCTACAGCTCCAAGAATCTTCACAAAGGTTCTGGGTGCTCTTCTGGTGGTACTAAGACCGCGAGGAATCTCGGTAGCTCCGTACCTAGACGACATTCTGATACAAGCCTCAAGCTTTCAAACTGCCAAGTCTCATACAGAGTTAGTACTGGCATTTCTAAGGTCGCATGGATGGAAGGTGAACGAAAAGAAAAGTTCTCTCTTTCCACTCACAAGAGTTCCCTTCCTGGGGACTCTTATAGATTCTGTAGAAATGAAGATTTACCTGACAGAGGACAGGTTAACAAGACTTCAAAGTGCTTGCCGCGCCCTTCATTCCATTCAACACCCGTCAGTGGCTCAATGCATGGAGGTAATCGGCTTAATGGTAGCGGCAATGGACATAGTACCCTTTGCACGCTTACACCTCAGACCACTGCAATTGTGCATGCTAAGTCAGTGGAATGGGGATTACTCAGACTTGTCCCCTTCTCTGAATCTGGATCAAGAGACCAGAAATTCTCTTCTATGGTGGCTTTCTTGGCCACATCTGTCCAGGGGGATGCCATTCAGCAGGCCAGACTGGACAATTGTAACAACAGACGCCAGCCTTCTAGGTTGGGGTGCCGTCTGGAATTCTCTGAAGGCTCAGGGACAATGGAGTCAGGAGGAGAGTCTCCTACCAATAAACATTCTGGAATTGAGAGCAGTTCTCAATGCCCTCCTGGCTTGGCCCCAGTTGACAACTCGGGGGTTCATCAGGTTTCAGTCGGACAACATCACGACTGTAGCTTACATCAACCATCAGGGAGGGACAAGAAGCTCCCTAGCAATGATGGAAGTATCAAAGATAATTCGCTGGGCAGAGTCTCACTCTTGCCACCTGTCAGCAATCCACATCCCGGGAGTGGAGAACTGGGAGGCGGATTTCTTAAGTCGTCAGACTTTTCATCCGGGGGAGTGGGAACTTCATCCGGAGGTCTTTGCTCAAATACTTCGTCATTGGGGCAAACCAGAGATAGATCTCATGGCGTCTCGACAGAACGCCAAGCTTCCTCGTTACGGGTCCAGATCCAGGGATCCAGGAGCAGTCCTGATAGATGCCTTGACAGCACCTTGGACCTTCAGGATGGCTTATGTGTTTCCACCCTTCCCGATGCTTCCTCGATTGATTGCCAGAATCAAGCAGGAGAGAGCATCAGTTATTCTAATAGCACCTGCATGGCCACGCAGGACTTGGTATGCAGACCTGGTGGACATGTCATCCTGTCCACCTTGGTCTCTACCTCTGAAACAGGACCTTCTGATACAGGGTCCTTTCAAACATCAAAATCTAACTTCTCTGAAGCTAACTGCTTGGAAATTGAACGCTTGATTTTATCAAAACGTGGGTTTTCTGAGTCAGTTATTGATACCTTAATACAGGCTAGGAAGCCTGTTACCAGAAAGATTTACCATAAGATATGGTGTAAATATCTATATTGGTGCGAATCCAAAGGTTACTCTTGGAGTAAGGTTAGGATTCCTAGGATATTGTCTTTTCTACAAGAAGGTTTAGAAAAGGGTTTATCTGCTAGTTCATTAAAGGGACAGATCTCAGCTCTGTCCATTTTGTTGCACAAACGTCTGTCAGAAGTTCCAGACGTTCAGGCTTTTTGTCAGGCTTTGGCCAGGATTAAGCCTGTGTTTAAAACTGTTGCTCCGCCATGGAGTTTAAACCTTGTTCTTAACGTTTTACAGGGCGTTCCGTTTGAACCCCTTCATTCCATTGATATAAAGTTGTTGTCTTGGAAAGTTCTATTTTTAATGGCTATTTCCTCGGCTCGGAGAGTCTCTGAGTTATCAGCCTTACATTGTGATTCTCCTTATTTGATTTTTCATTCGGATAAGGTAGTTCTGCGTACTAAACCTGGGTTCTTACCTAAGGTAGTCACTAACAGGAATATCAATCAAGAGATTGTTGTTCCTTCTTTGTGTCCAAATCCTTCTTCGAAGAAGGAACGTCTTCTGCACAATCTGGATGTAGTTCGTGCCCTAAAATTTTACTTACAGGCAACTAAGGAAGTTCGACAAACGTCTTCCCTGTTTGTCGTTTACTCTGGTCAGAGGAGAGGTCAAAAGGCTTCTGCTACCTCTCTTTCTTTTTGGCTTCGTAGCATAATTCGTTTAGCTTATGAGACTGCTGGACAGCAGCCTCCTGAAAGAATTACAGCTCATTCCACTAGAGCTGTGGCTTCCACTTGGGCCTTTAAGAATGAGGCCTCTGTTGAACAGATTTGCAAGGCTGCAACTTGGTCTTCGCTTCATACTTTTTCCAAATTTTACAAATTTGACACTTTTGCTTCCTCGGAGGCTATTTTTGGGAGAAAGGTCCTTCAGGCAGTGGTTCCTTCTGTATAAAGAGCCTGCCTATCCCTCCCGTCATCCGTGTACTTTTGCTTTGGTATTGGTATCCCAGAAGTAATGATGACCCGTGGACTGATCACACTTAACAGGAGAAAACATAATTTATGCTTACCTGATAAATTCCTTTCTCCTGTAGTGTGATCAGTCCACGGCCTGCCCTGTTTTTTAAGGCAGGTAAATATTTTTTAAATTATACTCCAGTCACCACTACACCCTTTGGCTTCTCCTTTCTTGTTGGTCCTTTGTCGAATGACTGGGAGTGACGTAGAGGGGAGGAGCTATATAGCAGCTCTGCTGGGTGAATCCTCTTGCACTTCCTGTTGGGGAGGAGTAATATCCCAGAAGTAATGATGACCCGTGGACTGATCACACTACAGGAGAAAGGAATTTATCAGGTAAGCATAAATTATGTTTTTTTTTTTTTTTAGGACTCTTGGGCCCCTCAACAAAGACTGGGCCCAGGGCAGCTGCCCCTTTTGCCCTGTGTTAAAGACGGTCCTGATTGGGTTAAAGGGATATAAAGATAAAAATTGAACTATGCATGGGTGCATTTCAATTTGAAATATAAGCATTTTTGCAATATACTTCCATTAGCAAAAATGCTTCTAGTAAAAGTTATTACTGTTTATCTTCAGTATAAAAACATATCCTGTGAGGGCTAGTACACCAGTATTCAAATACTATGCATGCTCATACAGGTGGCTGTGGTGTGTATAGGGTTGCCAGGTGTCCAGTATTCAACTTGACACTGTCCAGTATTTTAGCAGGCTGTCCAGTAGAAACTGTACAAAAATACTGGACGCTTAAACATCCAGTATTTTTAAAGACCCCTGTTAGCTAAATGTAAAGGGCCTTC
This sequence comes from Bombina bombina, assembly GCF_027579735.1. NCBI lineage: Eukaryota > Metazoa > Chordata > Amphibia > Anura > Bombinatoridae > Bombina > Bombina bombina. The sequence continues at coordinate 1,548,467,715 of NC_069499.1, forward strand.
TAGGCCTTTATGCATTAGAAATATGTCTCAAAAATGAGTTTCACTGTGCATTTTCTATTATATGTTACAGGTTATGTTATTAGACATCTTCTATCCCCACTCATTCAACCAATAAATTACCTCAAATAGCGGAGCACATGGCAACACTTCTGAAAAAACTGTATCTAAGAAATATGTGCTGTTCTGCAGTGAAACGGCCTGTTGGGTAACTATGGGAGCAGAAAGAGGTCACAAACTGGGGGCACAATAGGACGTGAAGCAGCTGCAGTCTGTCAGATGTCACCTTTCTTAGGGGCAGCTCTCCCTCTGAACGGAACTGGCTGATTCATGGAAGTGAGTTATTTACACTGAGCTGGCAATAGCACGCACTGCGTTGTGTCTAGGAGAAATATTTTCAGTTACGTTGTCACTCGCACACTTCGTTCACACTACCTACATAGAAATTGTGCATCCCTGAGTGACATCATAGTGGGCGGGGTTAGAAATCGCATACCCTTGCAGTTTTTAAATTGCTGCGGTTAATCGCGGTTTAAAATCGCATATGCAATTAATCGTGCAGCCCTAGTGTGAAGTGATATTTCCCAAATCGAGTAAGTGGTATCCTCAGTTGTCTTCAAAGAAATCCATAGACACTTACCTTCCTTTGAAGACACCTGAGGGTCCCACATTTTGACATTATTTCTGTGACCATTTTTACTTTTTTCTCATTGGGATCCCATTGATTTATTCTTTTATGTTATGAATTATCTTTTATGCGCATATGTCCTGTTTTTAATGTATTAAATTTATATATACACTTTAGCCTACTTTTCAGTAAGGCGCTCTTCTTATATACCATTATTGTTTTGAATCTGATTAGGAGATTTCAAAGCAGCTTGTGTATTTTAGTTGCATAGAATATCTCTTTGGCGCTATAATATTTAAAATTTTCTATATACACATATTAACACATAAATATATATCAGGTAGATTACAAGTTTTGCGTTCGTGTTTTAACGCTGAAAAAATTGTTATTTCAGCGTTAAAACAGCAACCCAGCCATTACGAATCTTGTTGGTATAGCTGTACCACAAGCCTTTTAGCCTGTAACGCAACGTCAGTCCCGCACTCAAAAAAATGATGTTTTTTCATGGGCTTCCCATAGTGAGGCTAAATATACACCCTATATCGACAAGTTCCGTACCGCCATCTGAGAGCAGTAGTTATGAGTTTTACACAACAAAACTGTTACATAAAACTCATAACTAAAGTGTTACAAATTACACTAACACCCATAAACTACCTATCAGTGATGTGCAGTCACTAGAGACAGGTGAGGCAGGGCTTCACCTCTCATATGGGTAAAAATATATATTTTTTATTGGCTTTAAAAAGAAAATACAAAAAAATATTGCAATTTTTTTTCCAGCATTTTTTTTCCCACAGCTACATGTTGTGCAATGGAGAGGCACAAGCAGGTCTGCCGGCTGCTGCCCTCCATTACACAACATGCTGCGCCACCTACTGGATGAAAGTGGTTAAGATCATTGCATGGCCCATAAGTGCTTATTTGAGGCAGGCCTCTTTGGGGCTGACCCAATCCAGTGAGAGTCATCAGTTAGGGGAATTTAGGGTTAGGGCTGGATGTTAAATCATATAAAACAAAACAAAAACGATAACGAAAACTACTTTCATTTATTTTGTTGCTGCCCTGTGCAGCTGCCAGCTTTTCCAGTGAAAAAGAGAGCTCTGTACTTCCCCTCCAAGTGCAGTGGAATGTTCCACTGTCACTTCCTTACAGAGCAGGAAGAGATGCAGAGAGCAGTGTTTTAGCCACATTTTATTAAAGTAAGTGCTGCAACCTTAGATTTTGCTGAAAGGGATTGTGTTAGTAAAAATGATAATTTAATGAATGTGGTTTAGTGTTTTTTGTTTTTTTACTCTTTTACAGCAGTTTAAGGATCATTTTTGCATTTTGTTTACTCAAACTTTACACCCACTACCTTAGCAGCTTGCCTCTGTACTGCACACTAGTTAATAGTCTCACTCTCTTACTGACTTATTAATGTTACCTTAGCAGCTTGCCTCTGTACTGCATACTAGTTTATAGTCTCACTCTCTTACTGACTTATTAATGTTACCTTAGCAGCTTGCCTCTGTACTGCACACTAGTTTATAGTCTCATCACTCTCTTACTGACTTATGAACTCTCTGTAGCTCTGCAACTGTGTTTTCTCACAACATTATCTTACTATTATACTGTTTGTATGGATGAGTTGTTATTTGACCAGAGTAAGCTAGACCAACAGCATGGTAATGTAAAATGAAACCAAGCAGTTTAGAATGAGTTATTCTCCATGGCTCATGTAGCTATAGTATTTCATTTAAGCCAGGGATTCCTTAGGTGTATGTTGGACAACCCTGATGTAGGCAACAAATAATAATTTATTAATGCTCCCATTCATATGTGCTCTTCTGTTTCAGATATTTAAAATAGATTGCAGACTATTAGCATTTGATAGTCACTTAAAATATTACTTAAAGGGACAGTTTACTCAAAAATCTTCTCCCCTTTAATTTATTCCCAATGATCCACTTTACCCACTGGAGTGTATTAAATTGTTTACAAGTAGCTCCTTTACCCTTATATTGGCATTTGAAATAGTTGATTTAGCATGTGGTATCCCCACCTATGCTGAAAGTTTGTGGCCGCAGGTCCAAGCTATAGATAAACTTTGTAAACACAGCCAGCAGAAGAAATTACACTCCCAGTGGGATATAGCAGAGATAAGGTAATACAATGGGCAAAATTTATCAAGCCCCGAAAAAATGCGCCTAAAAAGTCGTGATTATTTTCACAATAGTTTGCAATGTGTGAAGTCAAAAATGTCGCCAGTATTTATCAAAATTCTAGAGACATTTTTGGGGCAAAACATTTTTGCGATGTCAAACGAATGGCTGATCCTAGTTTTCTTGTGAAAATGTCATTTTCACTTTATTTATCAATCTTAATTTTGGACACCGTTAAATGGTTTATTGTTTTAATCAAGTGATTGTTTAAAAGAATGTTATTTCTTATATATTAAAGTTAGTTTTATTTTGCCCCTTCTTTGGCTCTCTTTTATTAAGGAAGGTTGCCCGTTTTTTGGAGCTCATCTTCGTTCTTTTTAATACACTTATTTCAACTGCACTTAAATTATTTTACTTTTTTATAATATATTATATATTATTATTCAGGTTCTGCGCCTTGTTGTGGGCAATTTCTAACCCTAGATACAGCAAGAAAAAGACATTTTTCCATGTTCCCTCCAGACAAACAACATCTCTCTTTATTTTTCACTCCTCGCAACCAACAAATTGGCGAGATTTAAAGCAGTGAATATTACATGCACCACTTTTCATAAATATATGAGAACTGCAAACATATACGGGCATTTTAAAATGCCAATAGAGATTAATACAAGAATTAGGCATTTCCAGACAACTTATTCGCATATACTTAAGACTTGCGAATGGTTATGAGTCAATTTGTTCGCACATATGAAAAGTTGCGATTTTATTGGAGCATAACCTTTCATAAATATGGTGATATCATTTGTGAGGGTTTTTTTTACGACAAATGTGAGAATTTTCTTATTCTCACTTTGATAAATCTTGCCCAATGTTTATGTTCTCTCTAAAGTATTGGTAATTGGATTACAGACAGATATAAGATAAAGCAGGTATATATACACAATGTGATAAAGTAATGAGATCTGATTACACCTACAAGCTCAACCCATTTTATGGTTGTGGCTTCAAAACACAAAATCAGAGGTCTAATATACACAAATAAACCTTAAAAAGCAAATTTTCATACATTTTTTACTCTGCAGTTGGTAAAAAAAAAGCAATTGTAAACACATTAAGGGAAAACAAGTTTACAGTATACTGTCCTTTTAAACATTCAGTGGTGCCTCCCCCATTTTAGTGTTTCCTCTCTACCCACTTATGTGTCTCTCTCCTCCCTCTGTCTCCCTCTCTCCCCCTTCTGTCTCACTCCCCTCTGTCTCTCTCTCTCCCCTCTGTCTCTCTCTCTCTCCCCTCTGTCTCTCTCTCTCTCTCTCTCCCCTCTGTCTCTCTCTCTCTCCCCTCTGTCTCTCTCTCTCTCCCCTCTGTCTCTCTCTCTCCCCTCTGTCTCTCTCCCCCCTCTGTCTCTCTCTCTCTCTCCCCTCTGTGTCTCTCTCTCCCCTCTGTGTCTCTCTCTCCCCTCTGTGTCTCTCTCTCCCCTCTGTCTCTCTCTCCCTCCCCTCTGTCTCTCTCTCCCTCCCCTCTGTCTCTCTCTCTCCCCTCTGTCTCTCTCTCTCCCCTCTGTCTCTCTCTCTCCTCTCTGTCTCTCCCCTCTGTCTCTCTCTCCCCTCTGTCTCTCTCTCCCCTCTGTCTCTCTCTCCCCTCTGTCTCTCTATCGCTCCCCTTTGTGTGTTTCTCTCTCTATCTGTCTGTCTCTCTATCCGTCTGTCTCTCTATCCATCTCTCTCTCTATCCATCTCTCTCCCTGTCTCTCCCACTCCCTCTGTCTCTCTCCTTATGTTTCGTTCTCCCCCATGGTCTCTTTCTCTGTCTCTCTTCCTCCACCTCTGACTCTCTCATCCCTTATGTGTCTCTCTAACCCTCTGTGTGATTGTGTCTCTCTCTCTTTCTCTTTCTCTCTAACCCTCTGTTTCTCTCTCTCCCCCTGTCTCTCTCTCCCTCTCCCCCCGAGTGCTTTTCTGTTTTTCGGTCTACCTTTTATTTATTTATTTATTTATTTAATTAATGAATTGGTGGTGCCATCTGAGGATGTGGCTTTATTTAAAAGGGTGGGGTCAAGCGCCCCACCATCTTTAAATTTCACCAGCTGACACTGGATCAATACATTTTTATATTTACTGAATAATGAAGGAATCTATAAGCATAATTTGCAGCATTAAAGTAAAAAGTATCGCCTAGATTTAGAGTTCTGCGTTAGCCGTCAAAACCAACGTTAGGGGGTCCTACCGCTGGTTTTGTCCTACCGCTGGTATTTAGAGTCAGTCAGGAAAGGGTCTAACGCTCACTTTCCAGCCGCGACTTTTCCATACCGCAGATCCCCCTACGCCAATTGCGTAGCCTATCTTTCTCCTGTTAAGTGTGGTCAGTCCACGGGTCATCATTACTTCTGGGATATTAACTCCTCCCCAACAGGAAGTGCAAGAGGATCACCCAGCAGAGCTGCTATATAGCTCCTCCCCTCTACGTCACACCCAGTCATTCTCTTGCACCCAACTAATAGATAGGATGTGTGAGAGGACTGTGGTGATTATACTTAGTTTTTATGACTTCAATCAAAAGTTTGTTATTTTAAAACAGCACCGGAGTGTGTTGTTCATTCTCAGGGAGAATTTGAAGAAGAATCTACCTGAGTTTCTGTATGATTTTAACCGGAGTAGTTAAGATCATGTTGCTGTTCTCGGCCATCTGAGGGGTGAGGTAAACTTCAGATCAGGGGACAGCGGGCAGGTTCACCTGCAAAGAGGTATGTAGCAGCATATTATTTTCTGAGAATGGAATTGACTAGAAAATACTGCAAATACCTATATAAAGTAAGTTCAGCCTTAAATGCAGTAGTAGCAACTGGTATCAGGCTGTCAAGTATGTATATTTTCACTTCAGTATTCTGGGGAATGGCACTTCACTGGAATGATACTGTAAATTTATTTACTGGAGGTTAAACGTTTTGCTGGCATGTTAAATCGTTGAATTTTCTGAGGTACTGGGTGAAAAATTGTGTTGGGCACTAATTATCCACTTGGCGGGCATTTTATTTAGTTTATGACAGTTTACTGATCTCCCTCACTGTTGTGTGTGAGGGGGAGGGGCTTAATTTGGCGCTTTTACTACGCATCGGGAATTCAGTCACAAGTCTGTTTTTCTTCCCTGCATGATCCGGTTCGTCTCTACAGAGCTCAAGGGTCTTCAAAAGTTATTTTGAGGGAGGTAATCACTCACAGCAGACCTGTGAGATAGTGCTTGACTGTGATAAAAAACGTTATATTCTGTATATTTTTTCTGCTATTTAAGGGTTAGTTATCCATTGCTAATGGGGGCAATCCTTTGCTAAATTTGTATTTTACCGGAAAGAATTGATTATAGTTTATCAGTTTCATTGTTACTCAACTGTCATAACTTTCTGTGCTTCTTAAAGGCACAGTACGTTTTTTTCATACTATTGAAAATTAAATTGAAAAGTATTTCCAAGTTGCTGGTTTATTTGCTAGTGTGTTTAACATGTCTGACTCAGAGGAATATCTCTGTGCTATATGTGCTAAAGCCAAAGTGGAGCCCAATAGAAATTTATGTACTTATTGCATTGATGCTACTTTAAATAAAAGTCAATCTGTACAAATTGAACATCATTCACCAGACAACGAGAGGAAAGTTATGCCGACTAACTCCCCTCACGTGTCAGTACCTGCATCTCCCGCTCGGGAGGTGCGTGACATGGTAACGCCGAGTACTTCAGGGCGGCCATTACAAATCACATTGCAGGACATGGCTAATGTTATGACTGAAGTTTTGTCTAAATTACCAGAACTTAGAGGGAAGCGTGACCACTCTGGGATGAGAACAGAGTGCGCTGATAATACTAGGGCCATGTCAGATACTGGGTCACAGTATGCGGAACATGAGGACGGAGAGCTTCAATCTGCAGGTGACGGTTCTGATCCCAATAGAGTGGACTCAGACATTTCTAATTTTAAGTTTAAGCTTGAAAACCTCTGCGTTCTGCTAGGGGAGGTATTAGCAGCTCTGAATGATTGTAACACCGTTGCAATCCCAGAGAAATTATGTAGGCTGGATAGATACTATGCAGTACCGGCGAGTACTGACGTATTTCCTATACCTAAGAGGCTTACAGAGATAATTACTAAGGAGTGGGATAGGCCCGGTGTACCCTTTTCCCCCCCTCCTGTATTTAGAAAGATGTTCCCAATAGACGCCACCACACGGGACTTATGGCAGACGATCCCTAAAGTGGAGGGAGCGGTTTCTACTCTGGCTAAGCGTACCACTATCCCAGTGGAGGATAGCTGTGCCTTTTCAGATCCAATGGATAAAAAATTAGAGGGTTACCTTAAGAAAATGTTTGTTCAACAAGGTTTTATATTGCAACCCCTTGCATGTATTGCGTCTGTCATGGCCGCAGCCGCTTTTTGGTCCGAGTCTCTGGAAGAGACTCTTGACTCAATTACTATCGAAGAAATTTCAAACAGGCTTAAAACACTTATTCATTTGTTTCAGATGCCGTAGTACATTTAACTAAACTTACGGCTAAGAATTCCGGTTTCGCCATTCAGGCACGCAGAGCACTGTGGCTAAAATCGTGGTCAGCTGACGTTACTTCTAAATCTAAGTTACTTAACATACCTTTCAAAGGGCAGACCTTATTCGGGCCCGGTTTGAAAGAAATTATCGCTGACATTACAGGAGGTAAAGGCCATGCCCTGCCTCAAGACAGAGCCAAACCTAGGGCTAGACAGTCTAATTTTCGTTCCTTTCTTAATTTCAAGGCAGGAGCAGCATCAACTTCCTCTGCACCAAAACAGGAAGGAGCTGTTGCTCGTTACAGACAAGGCTGGAGACCTAACCAGTCCTGGAACAAGGGCAAGCAGGCCAGAAAACCTGCTGCTGCCCCTAAGACAGCATGAATTGAGGGCCCCCGATCCGGGAACGGATCTAGTGGGGGGCAGACTTTCTCTCTTCGCCCAGGCTTGGGCAAGAGATGTCCAGGATCCCTGGGCGCTAGAGATCATATCTCAGGGATATCTTCTGGACTTCAAATCCTCCCCCCCAAAGGGGAGATTCCATCTGTCAAGGTTGTCAACAAACCAAATAAAGAAGGAGGCGTTTCTACGCTGCGTACAAGATCTGTTACTAATGGGAGTGATCCATCCGGTTCCGCGGTCGGAACACAGACAGGGATTTTACTCAAATCTGTTTGTGGTTCCCAAGAAAGAAGGAACCTTCAGACCAATCTTGGATTTAAAGATCCTAAACAAATTCCTAAGAGTTCCATCGTTCAAAATGGAAACTATTCGGACAATTCTACCCATGATCCAAAAGGGTCAGTACATGACCACAGTGGATTTAAGGGATGCTTACCTTCACATACCGATTCACAGAGATCATCACCGGTACCTAAGGTTTGCCTTCCTAGACAGGCATTACCAGTTTGTAGCTCTTCCATTCGGGTTGGCTACGGCTCCAAGAATCTTCACAAAGGTTCTGGGGGCTCTTCTGGCGGTGCTAAGACCGCAAGGAATCTCGGTAGCTCCCTACCTAGACGACATTCTGATACAAGCTTCAAGCTTTCAAACTGCCAAGTCTCATACAGAGTTAGTACTGGCATTTCTAAGGTCGCATGGGTGGAAGGTAAACGAAAAGAAGAGTTCTCTTTTTCCACTCACAAGAGTTCCCTTTTTGGGGACTCTTATAGACTCTGTAGAAATGAAGATCTACCTGACAGAAGACAGGTTAACAAAGCTTCAAAATGCTTGCCGTGTCCTTCATTCCATTCAACACCCGTCAGTGGCTCAATGCATGGAGGTGATCGGCTTAATGGTAGCGGCAATGGACATAGTACCTTTTGCACGCCTACACCTCAGACCGCTGCAATTGTGCATGCTAAGTCAGTGGAATGGGGATTACTCAGATTTGTCCCCTACTCTGAATCTGGATCAAGAGACCAGAAATTCTCTTCTATGGTGGCTTTCTCGACCACATCTGTCCAGGGGGATGCCATTCAGCAGGCCAGATTGGACGATTGTAACAACAGACGCCAGCCTGCTAGGTTGGGGCGCTGTCTGGAATTCCCTGAAGGCTCAGGGATCTTGGACTCAGGAGGAGAGTCTCCTGCCAATAAACATTCTGGAATTGAGAGCAGTTCTCAATGCCCTTCTGGCTTGGCCCCAGTTAACAACGCGGGGGTTCATCAGGTTTCAGTCGGACAACATCACGACTGTAGCTTACATCAACCATCAAGGAGGGACAAGAAGCTCCCTAGCGATGATGGAAGTATCAAAGATAATTCGCTGGGCAGAGTCTCACTCTTGCCACCTATCAGCAATCCACATTCCGGGAGTGGAGAACTGGGAGGCGGATTTCCTAAGTCGTCAGACTTTTCATCCGGGGGAGTGGGAACTTCATCCGGAAGTCTTTGCCCAAATACTTCGACGTTGGGGCAAACCAGAAATAGATCTCATGGCGTCTCGACAGAACGCCAAGCGTCCTTGTTACGGGTCCAGATCCAGGGATCCGGGAGCGACCCTGGTGGATGCTCTGACAGCACCTTGGACCTTCAGGAAGGCTTATGTGTTCCCACCCTTCCCGATGCTTCCTCGATTGATTGCCAGGATCAAACAGGAGAAAGCATCAGTGATTCTAATAGCGCCTGCGTGGCCACGCAGGACCTGGTATGCAGATCTAGTGGACATGTCATCTTGTCCACCTTGGTCTCTGCCTCTGAGACAGGACCTTCTGGTTCAGGGTCCCTTCAAACATCAAAATCTAATTTCTCTGAAGCTGACTGCCTGGAAATTGAACGCTTGATTTTATCAAAACGTGGATTTTCTGAGTCAGTAATTGATACCTTAATACAGGCTAGGAAGCCTGTTACCAGAAAGATTTACCATAAGATATGGCGTAAATACCTATATTGGTGTGAATCCAAAGGTTACTCTTGGAGTAAGGTTAGGATTCCTAGGATATTGTCTTTTCTACAAGAAGGTTTAGAAAAGGGTTTATCCGCTAGTTCCTTAAAGGGACAGATTTCAGCTCTGTCCATTCTGTTACACAAACGTCTGTCAGAAGTTCCGGACGTTCAGGCTTTTTGTCAGGCTTTGGCCAGGATTAAGCCTGTGTTTAAAACTGTTGCTCCGCCATGGAGTTTAAACCTTGTTCTTAACGTTTTACAGGGCGTTCCGTTTGAACCCCTCCATTCCATTGATATAAAGTTGTTATCTTGGAAAGTTCTATTTTTAATGGCTATTTCCTCGGCTCGAAGAGTCTCTGAATTATCAGCCTTACATTGTGATTCTCCTTATTTGATTTTTCACTCGGATAAGGTAGTTCTGCGTACTAAACCTGGGTTCTTACCTAAGGTAGTCATTAACAGGAATATTAATCAAGAGATTGTTGTTCCATCCTTGTGTCCAAATCCTTCTTCAAAGAAGGAACGTCTTCTGCACAATCTGGATGTAGTTCGTGCCCTAAAATTCTATTTACAGGCAACTAAAGACTTTCGACAAACGTCTTCCCTGTTTGTCGTTTATTCTGGTCAGAGGAGAGGTCAAAAAGCTTCTGCTACCTCTCTCTCTTTTTGGCTTCGTAGCATAATACGTTTAGCTTATGAGACTGCTGGACAGCAGCCTCCTGAAAGAATTACAGCTCATTCCACTAGAGCTGTGGCTTCCACTTGGGCCTTTAAGAATGAGGCCTCTGTTGAACAGATTTGCAAGGCTGCAACTTGGTCTTCACTTCATACTTTTTCCAAATTTTACAAATTTGACACTTTTGCTTCTTCGGAGGCTATTTTTGGGAGAAAGGTTCTTCAGGCAGTGGTTCCTTCTGTATAAAGATCCTGCCTGTCCCTCCCGTCATCCGTGTACTTTTGCTTTGGTATTGGTATCCCAGAAGTAATGATGACCCGTGGACTGACCACACTTAACAGGAGAAAACATAATTTATGCTTACCTGATAAATTCCTTTCTCCTGTAGTGTGGTCAGTCCACGGCCCGCCCTGTTTTTTATGGCAGGTCTTAAATTTTTAAATTATACTCCAGTCACCACTGCACCCTTTAGCTTCTCCTTTCTCGTTGGTTCTTGGTCGAATGACTGGGTGTGACGTAGAGGGGAGGAGCTATATAGCAGCTCTGCTGGGTGATCCTCTTGCACTTCCTGTTGGGGAGGAGTTAATATCCCAGAAGTAATGATGACCCGTGGACTGACCACACTACAGGAGAAAGGAATTTATCAGGTAAGCATAAATTATGTTTTTCAATGGGATCTTTCTAACGCCGGTATTTAGAGTCTTGGCTGAAGTGAGCGTTAGAAATCTAACGACAAGACTCCAGCCGCAGAGAAAAGCCAGGAGTTAAGAGCTTTCTGGGCTAACGCCGGTTCATAAAGCTCTTAACTACTGTGCTTTAAAGTACACTAATACCCATAAACTACCTATGTACCCCTAAACCGAGGTCCTCCTACATCGCCGCCACTCGAATACATTTTTTTAACCCCTAATCTGCCGACGGCACACCGCCGCAACCTACATTATCCCTATGTACCCCTAATCTGCTGCCCCTAACACCGCCGACACATAATATTTATTATTTATTAACCCCTAATCTGCCCCCCCCCAACGTCGCCGCTACCTTACCTACAATTATTAACCCCTAATCTGCCGACCGGACCTCAACGCTACTCTAATAAATGTATTAACCCCTAAAGCTAAGTCTAACCCAAACCCTAACACCCCCCTAAGTTAAATATAATTTTAATCAAACGAAATAAAATAAATCTTATTAAATAAATTATTCCTATTTAAAGCTAAATACTTACCTGTAAAATAAACCCTAATATAGCTACAATATAAATTATAATTATATTGTAGCTATTTTAGGATTAATATTTATTTCTTCTGTTATGTGTGATCAGTCCACGGGTCATCATTACTTCTGGGATATAACTCCTCCCCAACAGGAAATGCAAGAGGATTCACCCAGCAGAGCTGCATATAGCTCCTCCCCTCTACGTCACTCCCAGTCATTCTCTTGCACCCAAAGACTAGATAGGACGTGTGAGAGGACTATGGTGATTATACTTAGTTTTTATAACTTCAATCAAAAGTTTGTTATTTTACAATAGCACCGGAGCGTGTTATTGCCTCTCTGGCAGAGTTTGAAGAAGAATCTACCAGAGTTTTTACTATGATTTTAACCGGAGTAGTTAAGATCATATTGCTGTTTCTCGGCCATCTGAGGGAGGTAAAAGCTTCAGATCAGGGGACAGCGGGCAGATGAATCTGCATTGAGGTATGTAGCAGTTTTTATTTTCTGAATGGAATTGATGAGAAAATCCTGCCATACCGTTATAATGACATGTATGTATACTCTACACTTCAGTATTCTGGGGATGGTATTTCACCGGAATTACTCTGTTAAAAGTACATTAAACCTTTTAATAGGTATTTATTATGTTAAACGTTTTTGCTGGAATGTAGAATCGTTTGCATTTTCTGAGGTACTGAGTGAATAAATATTTGGGCATTATTTTTCCACTTGGCAGTTGCTTGTTTTAATTGTGACAGTTTCGTTTCTCTCTCACTGCTGTGTGTGAGGGGGAGGGGCCGTTTTTGGCGCTCTTTGCTACGCATCAAAAATTTCCAGTCAGTTACTCTTGTATTTCCTGCATGATCCGGTTCATCTCTACAGAACTCAGGGGTCTTCAAACTTCTTTGGAGGGAGGTAGATTCTCTCAGCAGAGCTGTGAGACTTATATATTGACTGTGATTAAAAACGTTGCTCTGTAATTTTTATGTTTCAAATTTAATTATTGTTACTTTACTAATGGGAACAAACCTTTGCTAAAAGTTGTGTTGTTTTTAAGGATTGATGCTATAACTGTATTTCAGTTCATTATTTCAACTGTCATTTAATCGTTTAGTGCTTCTTTGAGGCACAGTACGTTTTTGTTAAATAAAATTGTAACCAAGTTGCAAGTTTATTGCTAGTGTGTTAAACATGTCTGATTCAGAGGAAGATATCTGTGTCATTTGTTCCAATGCCAAGGTGGAGCCCAATAGAAATTTATGTACTAACTGTATTGATGCTACTTTAAATAAAAGCCAATCTGTACAAATTGAACAAATTTCACCAAACAGCGAGGGGAGAGTTATGCCGACTAACTCGCCTCACGTGTCAGTACCTGCATCTCCCGCCCGGGAGGTGCGTGATATTATGGCGCCTAGTACATCTGGGCGGCCATTACAGATAACATTACAAGATATGGCTACTGTTATGACTGAAGTTTTGGCTAAATTACCAGAACTAAGAGGCAAGCGTGATCACTCTGGGGTGAGAACAGAGTGCGCTGATAATACTAGGGCCATGTCTGATACTGCGTCACAGCTTGCAGAGCATGAGGACGGAGAGCTTCATTCTGTGGGTGATGGTTCTGATCCAAACAGATTGGATTCAGATATTTCAAATTTTAAATTTAAATTGGAGAACCTCCGTGTATTACTAGGGGAGGTTTTAGCGGCTCTTAATGATTGTAACACTGTTGCAATACCAGAGAAATTGTGTAGGTTGGATAAATACTTTGCGGTACCGGCGAGTACTGACGTTTTTCCTATACCTAAGAGACTAACTGAAATTGTTACTAAGGAGTGGGATAGACCCGGTGTGCCGTTCTCACCCCCTCCAATATTTAGAAAGATGTTTCCAATAGACGTCACCACACGGGACTTATGGCAAACGGTCCCTAAGGTGGAGGGAGCAGTTTCTACTTTAGCTAAGCGTACCACTATCCCGGTGGAGGATAGCTGTGCTTTTTCAGATCCAATGGATAAAAAATTAGAGGGTTACCTTAAGAAAATGTTTGTTCAACAAGGTTTTATATTGCAACCCCTTGCATGCATCGCGCCGATTACGGCAGCATTTTGGATTGAGTCTCTGGAAGAGAACCTTAGTTCAGCTACGCTGGACGACATTACGGACAGGCTTAGAGTCCTTAAACTAGCTAATTCATTCATTTCGGAGGCCGTAGTACATTTAACCAAACTTACGGCTAAGAACTCAGGATTCGCCATTCAGGCACGTAGGGCGCTGTGGCTAAAATCCTGGTCAGCTGATGTAACTTCTAAGTCCAAATTACTTAATATACCTTTCAAGGGGCAAACTTTATTTGGGCCCGGTTTGAAAGAAATTATCGCTGACATTACAGGAGGTAAGGGCCACGCCCTGCCTCAAGACAAAGCCAAAGCTAAGGCTAGTCAGTCTAATTTTCGTCCCTTTCGGAATTTCAAAGCAGGAGCAGCATCAACTTCCACTGCACCAAAACAGGAAGGAGCTGTTGCTCGTTACAGACAAGGCTGGAAACCTAACCAGTCCTGGAACAAGGGCAAGCAGGCCAGGAAACCTGCTGCTGCCCCAAAGACAGCATGAACCGAGGGCCCCCGATCCGGGACCGGATCTAGTGGGGGGCAGACTCTCTCTCTTCGCCCAGGCTTGGGCAAGAGATGTTCAGGATCCCTGGGCGCTAGAGATCATATCTCAGGGATACCTTCTAGACTTCAAATTCTCTCCCCCAAGAGGGAGATTTCATCTGTCAAGGTTGTCAACAAACCAGATAAAGAAAGAAGCGTTTCTACGCTGTGTACAAGATCTGTTATTAATGGGAGTGATCCATCCGGTTCCGCGGTCGGAACAAGGACAAGGGTTTTACTCAAACCTGTTTGTGGTTCCCAAAAAAGAGGGAACTTTCAGGCCAATCTTGGATTTAAAGATCCTAAACAAATTCCTAAGAGTTCCATCGTTCAAAATGGAAACTATTCGGACAATCTTACCCATGATCCAAAAGGGTCAGTACATGACCACAGTGGATTTAAAGGATGCTTACCTTCACATACCGATTCACAAAGATCATTACCGGTATCTAAGGTTTGCCTTCTTAGACAGGCATTACCAGTTTGTAGCTCTTCCATTCGGATTGGCTACGGCTCCAAGAATCTTCACAAAGGTTCTGGGTGCCCTTCTGGCGGTACTAAGACCGCGAGGAATTTCGGTAGCTCCGTACCTAGACGACATTCTGATACAAGCTTCAAGCTTTCAAACTGCCAAGTCTCATACAGTGTTAGTTCTGGCATTTCTAAGGTCGCATGGATGGAAAGTGAACGAAAAGAAGAGTTCTCTTTTTCCTCTCACAAGAGTTCCATTCTTGGGGACTCTTATAGATTCTGTAGAAATGAAGATTTATCTGACAGAAGACAGATTAACAAAGCTTCTAAATGCATGCCGTGTCCTTCATTCCATTCAACTCCCGTCAGTAGCTCAATGCATGGAGGTGATCGGCTTAATGGTAGCAGCAATGGACATAGTACCCTTTGCACGTCTACATCTCAGACCGCTGCAATTGTGCATGCTGAGTCAGTGGAATGGGGATTACTCAGACTTGTCCCCTACTCTGAATCTGGATCAAGAGACCAGAAACTCTCTTCTATGGTGGCTTTCTCGGCCACATCTGTCCAGGGGGATGCCATTCAGCAGGCCGGACTGGACAATTGTAACAACAGACGCCAGCCTACTAGGTTGGGGCGCTGTCTGGAATTCTCTGAAGGCTCAGGGACAATGGAATCAGGAGGAAAGTCTCCTGCCAATAAACATTCTGGAATTAAGAGCAGTTCTCCATGCCCTTCTGGCTTGGCCCCAGTTAAAAACTCGGGGGTTCATCAGGTTTCAGTCGGACAACATCACGACTGTAGCTTACATCAACCATCAAGGAGGGACAAGAAGCTCCCTAGCAATGATGGAAGTATCAAAGATAATTCGCTGGGCAGAGTCTCACTCTTGCCACCTGTCAGCAATCCACATCCCGGGAGTGGAGAACTGGGAGACGGATTTCTTGAGTCGCCAGACTTTTCATCCGGGGGAGTGGGAACTTCATCCGGAGGTCTTTGCCCAAATACTTCGACGTTGGGGCAAACCAGAGATAGATCTCATGGCGTCTCGCCAGAACGCCAAACTTCCTCGCTACGGGTCCAGATCCAGGGATCCGGGAGCGGTTCTGATAGATGCTTTGACAGCACCTTGGAACTTCGGGATGGCTTATGTGTTTCCACCCTTCCCGCTGCTTCCTCGATTGATTGCCAAAATCAAACAGGAGAGAGCATCAGTGATTCTAATAGCGCCTGCATGGCCACGCAGGACTTGGTATGCAGATCTAGTGGACATGTCATCCTGTCCGCCTTGGTCTCTACCTCTAAGACAGGACCTTCTGATACAGGGTCCATTCAAACATCAAAATCTAACTTCTCTGAAGCTGACTGCTTGGAAATTGAACGCTTGATTTTATCAAAACGTGGTTTTTCTGAGTCGGTTATTGATACCCTGATACAGGCTAGGAAGCCTGTTACCAGAAGGATTTACCATAAGATATGGCGTAAATACCTATACTGGTGCGAATCCAAAGGTTACTCCTGGAGTAAGGTTAGGATTCCTAGGATATTGTCCTTTCTACAAGAAGGTTTAGAAAAGGGTTTATCGGCTAGCTCATTAAAGGGACAGATCTCAGCTCTGTCCATCTTGTTACACAGGCGTCTGTCAGAAAATCCAGACGTCCAGGCTTTTTGTCAGGCTTTAGCTAGGATCAAGCCTGTGTTTAAAACTGTTGCTCCGCCATGGAGTTTAAACTTAGTTCTTAACGTTTTACAGGGTGTTCCGTTTGAACCCCTTCATTCCATTGATATAAAATTGTTATCTTGGAAAGTTCTGTTTTTAATGGCTATTTCCTCGGCTCGAAGAGTCTCTGAGTTATCAGCCTTACATTGTGATTCTCCTTATCTGATTTTTCACTCAGACAAGGTAGTTCTGCGTACTAAACCTGGGTTCTTACCTAAGGTAGTCACTAACAGGAATATCAATCAAGAGATTGTTGTTCCATCCTTGTGTCCAAATCCTTCTTCAAAGAAGGAACGTCTTCTACACAATCTGGATGTAGTTCGTGCCCTCAAGTTCTACTTGCAGGCAACTAAGGATTTCGACAAACGTCTTCCCTGTTTGTCGTGTACTCTGGTCAGAGGAGAGGTCATAAGGCTTCGGCTACCTCTCTCTCCTTCTGGCTTCGTAGTATAATTCGTTTAGCCTATGAGACTGCTGGACAGCAGCCTCCTGAAAGAATTACAGCTCATTCTACTAGAGCTGTGGCTTCCACTTGGGCCTTTAAGAATGAGGCCTCTGTTGAACAGATTTGCAAGGCTGCAACTTGGTCTTCGCTTCATACTTTTTCCAAATTTTACAAATTTGACACTTTTGCTTCTTCGGAGGCTATTTTTGGGAGAAAGGTTCTTCAGGCAGTGGTTCCTTCTGTATAATGAGCCTGCCTATCCCTCCCGTCATCCGTGTACTTTTGCTTTGGTATTGGTATCCCAGAAGTAATGATGACCCGTGGACTGATCACACATAACACAATAAAACATAATTTATGCTTACCTGATAATTTCCTTTATTCTGTTGTGTTATCTGCCCACGGCCCGCCCTGTTTTAAGGCAGGTAAATATCTTTTAAATTATACTCCAGTCACCACTTCACCCTTGGTTTCTCCTTTCTCGTTGATTCTTAGTCGAATGACTGGGAGTGACGTAGAGGGGAGGAGCTATATGCAGCTCTGCTGGGTGAATCCTCTTGCATTTCCTGTTGGGGAGGAGTTATATCCCAGAAGTAATGATGACCCGTGGACTGATCACACAACAGAAGAAAGGAATTTATCAGGTAAGCATAAATTATGTTTTTACAGGCAACTTTGTATTTATTTTAACCAGGTACAATAGCTATTAAATAGTTAATAACTATTTAATAGCTACCTAGTTAAAATAATTACAAAATTACCTGTAAAATAAATCCTAACCTAAGTTACAATTAAACCTAACACTACACTAGCAATAAACTAATTACATACAAATACCTACAAATAAATACAATTAAATAAACTAACTAAAGTACAAAAAATAATAAAAGAACTAAGTTACAAAAAATAAAAAAATAATTTACAAACATTATAAAAATATTACAACAATTTTAAGCTAATTACACCTACTCTAAGCCCCCTAATAAAATAACAAAGCCCCCCAAAATAAAAAAAATGCCCTACCCTATTCTAAAATAAAAATTGAAAAGCTCTTTTACCTTACCAGCCCTTAAAAGGGCTTTTTGCGGGGCATGCCCCAAAGAATTCTGCTCTTTTGCCTGTAAAAGAAACCATACAATACCCCCCCAACATTACAACCCACCACCCACATACCCCTAATCTAACCCAAACCCCCCTTTAATAAACCTAACACTAAGCCCCTGAAGATCTTCCTACCTTATCTTCACCACGCCGGGTATCACCGATCTGTCCAGAAGATGGTCAGAAGTCTTCCTCCTATCCGGGCGATGTCTTCATCCAAGCGGGGGCTGAAGAGGTCCATCATCCGGCTGAAGTCTTCATCCAAGCGGGGGCTTAAGAGGTCCATCATCCGGCTGAAGTCTTCTATCAAGCGGCATCTTCTTTCTTCCGGCTCCATCTTCATCCCGCCGACGCGGAACATCCATCCTGGCCGACGACTTCCCGATGAATGACGGTTCCTTTAAGATGGCGTCCCTCGAATTCCGATTGGCTGATAGGATTCTATCAGCCAATCGGAATTAAGGTAGGAAAATTCTGATTGGCTGATGGAATCAGCCAATCAGATTCAAGTTCAATCCGATTGGCTGATCCAATCAGCCAATCAGATTGAGCTCGCATTATATTGGCTGATCGGAACAGCCAATAGAATGCAAGCTCAATCTGATTGGCTCGCATTTACATCTAATATCTAATTTTCTTCATTCTTTTGATATCCTTTGTTGAAAATCATATCTAAATATGCTCAGTAGCTGCTGTTTGGTAGCTGCACATAGATACCTCATGTGATTGGCTCACCCATGTGCATTGCTATTTCTTCAACAAAGGATATCTAAAGAAAGAAGGCGTATCCTAGCCACTGCCTCACCAGTCTCTCTGACGTCACCGCACGTCACTGCTACCTATTAACCCCTAAACTGAGGCCCTCCTGCATCACAAATACTATATTAAACCTATTAACCCCTAATCTGCCGCACCTGACATTGCCGCCACTAATAACATTAACCCCTATTCCACCGCTCCCCGACATCGTCACCACTATACTAAAGTTATTAACCCCTATTCCCCCGCACCCCAACATCGCCCACACTATAATAAAGATATTAACCCCTATTCCGCCGCTCCCCGACATCGCCGCCACTAAATAAAATTATTAACCCCTAAACCTCTGGCCTCCCACATCACTACCACTAAATAAACCTATTAACCCTAAACCGCCAGCCCCCCACATTGCAACAACCTAAATTTAACTATTAACCCTTAAACCTAACACCCCCTAACTTTAACATAATTAAAATAGAGCTAAATTAAAGTTACAATTATTAACAAAATAATACCTATTTAAAACTAAATACATACTTACCTGTGAAATAAAACCTAAGATAGCTACAATATAACTAATTGTATTGTAGCTAGCTTAGGTTTTATTTTTATTTCACAGGTAAGTTTGTATTTATTTTCTACAAAAGAAAAACATACACCCCTAACAGTATACAAAACCCCCACCCCCCAAAACCACAAAATAAAAATAAAGTAAAACCTAATCTACCCATTGCCCTGAAAAGGGCATTTGTATGGGCATTGCACTTAAAAGGGCATTCTGCTCGTTTGCTGCCATATAAATATAAAAAATGGCTATTCTAAAAAAAAAAAAACACCCAAAAAAATAAATAAAAAATTACACAAAATAACAAAGAATTATCCAAAATAATAACAATTATTCCTATTCTAATACCCATTCTAAAAAATACCACCCCAAAATAAAAGAAACCTAATCTATAATAAACTACCAATAGCCCTTAAAAGGGCCTTTTGTAGGACATTGCCCTAAAGAAATCAGCTCTTTTTCTAAACAAAATACAAAGACCCACTAACATTACAAACCCCGACCCCCACCCCCAAAAAATAAAAAAAAAAAACTATCTAAAAAAACCAAATCTACCCATTGCCCTGAAAAGGGCATTTGTATGGGCACTGCCCTTAAAAGGGCATTCAGCTCTTTTTCTTACCCTTAAAAGTGCATTCAGCTCTTTTAATAGTGCCCATTACCCTAATCTAAAAAAAAACCACCCTGGGGGTACCATTGCATTTCTATTGGCTGAAAAAATTAAATCAGCCAATAGGATTTAAGCAGCTCTCATTCCTATTGGCTGATTCGAATTAGCCAATAGGAATGAGAGCTGCTTAAATCTTATTGGCTGATTTGAACAGCCAATAGGATTTTAGCAGCTCTAATTCCTATTGGCTGAGTTAAAATTTTCAGCCAATAGGAATGCAATAGTACCATGAAAATGAAATAGAGGAGCACAGACGGGTGTTTTTATGCAAGTGAATAAATTTATTTACACAGTGGCGCCGTAGCACTAAATGAGTGAATAGTTACACATAGAGTGGAGGGGATAAACACCTTTACCTGAGTTAAAAGTGTGCAGCGTGCCCTGCTCCCCATTGAACAACGGGTTTACACCCCCTTCTTTGTATTATCCAATGGGGCCGATTCGAAACTAAGAGCTCATTATAATAGTAAACATTGGATAATATTGGCCTGTGGATCAGTGGCTAGTAACTCATAACCGGCAAACTGGTGAGTGTAAATTATAAATTATAAATACAGATTACCTGCAACGAACCACAGTCAATAGCCAGACCGAGTTCTCCTGTGAGCGCTCACCCACACACTATGTTGCGTTTATTCTTCAACAATGGAACCATAGGAAGCACTCCAGCTTCTTTATCTGTATAGTGATAATGTGTTCAGTGAGCGCAACACAGTCAAGAACAGAAACGCCTGATACCCATACATAAATCTCCTGTGGTTTATTCATAGTATGATCATTTATTTATGTAAAACCCACTCAGTCTCCCAGCTATATGAAAAAGCCATATACTCTATTGCCTAGACTGATGGGTAAAGCGGTGGGTCCAGAAAAAAGAGAGAGAAAGACCCCCCCCTAGAAACCAGAAGAAAGTGGATTAGTTTGTTGTATGATGGGTAAATACCCCCTCTCTAGCCTGCACAAACACCCTGACAACTGATGAAGAGACTTATAGTAAATAACCTGATCAGCCATATCATAAAGTGCCTGCTAAGGACAGAAGTTAGCTGGTAAGGGGGTTAAATTTAAGGAATGCTAAATAGCACCCAATTGAAAGAATAAATACACATTTGAAAAAGATAGATAGAATCCCCAACCCCTCAGGGTGAAGACAGGCAGCTCAGGTATCCTCTGCTTTATTTGCCTTTCCTATGCTTCAGGGAAAACGCAAGAGGACATTTTCAAGATTCAGATAGAAGGTTTCTGCTCCTCATTCAGCTGTACAGGTTGCCTTTCCTCCTAAGTTTGGTGAGGAGAATTTGCCGGTAGTTTCTGTGGGTGAACTCTCAGATTCGGACAGTATAACTCTTTCATCTGATACTGAAGTCGTTTCTTTCAGATGTATGCTTGCTCACCTCGTATACTGTTAAAGGCGGTTTTGGCTACTTGGACGACATTGATTCCCGTGTCGTTGTCAACCTTTTTTCATTTCAATGATGTTCCTTCGTTTGAGGAAGTGTTTCTAGACGTGCCTTGGCTATTTGCACAGGAATGGGAGAAGTTAGGGATACCTTTCTCCCTGTATCCCGTCCTTTATAAGATTTTCCTGTCGCTGACTCCATTATTATGCACGGTGTCCTGAGTAGAAGGGAGGTTTTCTACTAAGGCTCAGAGAACTTCGATCATATGGAGGGTAGCTGCTCTCTTACAGATCCTTGTATAAGAAGCTAGAGGTTTAATTGTTCATTTAGAGCAAAGCCTTGTCTTTTTAGACTTGCTGTGCTAGCCCGCCAGGAAATTGTGGCTGACTTTTGGTCAGCTGAAAGGCCTTCCTGTATCTTAGAGGTACAGCCCAGGCTTATAGATCTGCAGTTACAGTTTCAATATTTTATGTTTCCTCCAAATCCAAGCTTCTGGCGTTTCCTTTTTCAAGGATGAGACATTGTTTGGTCTTGGTCTTACAGAATTATCCTCTGACTTTGCAAGTGGAAAGATGTTTTTCTACTACACGTCAAGAGAGTAAGACTAAAGGAAAGTTTTCCTTTTTCCTCTTTATGCAGTGTCAGTCATGTCTTTTGGAGGACAAATCTTGGATTTCCTCCCAGGAGTAGAACTTTTCTTTTGAATATTTGCAATCCAGGTATGATGAGAGATTTTTCTTGAATTGGGTTCTGGACATCTCTCTCTAGGAGTGATAGTTCCAGTCCCTATCTGGGAACGGGATCTAGGTATTTACTTCAAGTTTCTCAGGTTATGTCCTTCAAGTAGTATCCATTCTCTTTTGGTTCAAGAGGGCCTGTTCAGAACGAACACAGACCTGAAGGATGTGTATTTATTGTTCCCATGACTCGGGATCTTCTCAAGTTACTGAGTCTGACCCACAATGGCTTAGTAGTAAACTTTGCTACCTTAAAAGTTGAAGGTCGAGAGTTCAAATACAGCTGTGGATATGTGTTCCTCATAGCGAGTTCCCTTTCACTGATGGGTTACAAATAGCCTTGCCTAAACCATGATTTGCAGGCTACCGAATTTGCCTTTAAAATCCTAGAATTACTTTTTAGGTCCAGGGGTAGTGCAAGGGTGCTTTTCTTGACAACATAGGGTATAGGTGTCATCCATCCTTCAAGGAGACTCTCTTTCAAGAGCTCTTGTCAAATCTTCTTTCCCTAGATGGGAAATGAGTCTGGAGGAGAGTTCCCTTGTTCCATCTACAAGGGTGGTTTATTCAGGGACCTTTATAGATTCTCTATACTAGGAGAAGATTGCTCAGAGGTCAGATAATCATGGATTTATTCCATTTCCTTTTTTTCTGTCTACTGTACGGCCAACAGCAAGTTCTTGTGGTCCGGTATATAGCTTAGCCTTTTTGCAACCAGAAGGTTGGAAGTTTGGATCTAGCTGCAGCTGACTTTAACTTCACTTTTCAGTGTTTCCATAAAATGGAGAACATTCGGATCTGTCTCAGAGGATAGATCTAGGTCAGTTGACAAGAGTCTCTCTCCCGTAGTGGTTTCTCAGGAGTATCTGTCTCAGGGCGCGTGCTTCTAGTGATATTCCTGGGTGATGTGACCACGGATGCCAACCTACTGGACTGGGAAGCAGTCTGGGTCTTGTTTAAGGCACAGGGATTATGGACTCGGAAGTTTCTGCACTCTTCTTTCAAATCTTGGAGTTGAGAGTGATTTACAATGTTCTGTAGGCTTGGCCTCAGTTGTCCTTAGTTTGGTTCCAGTCGGTCAATATCACCTCAATGGTTTACATCAACCACCAGGAAGGAACTCGAGTTCCTTAGCCATGTAGGAGGTGACTTGGATTGTTCAGTGGGCTGAAGCTCACAATTGTTGTCTATCTGCCATCCACATTTCAGGAATGGACAACTGGGAAGCAGATTCCTGAGCTGACAGACTTTTCATCCTGGGGAATGGAAACTCCTTCCGGTTGTGTTCTCCAACTTAACCCTCAAATGGGCGGTACCGGAGTATGGAGCTGTTGGTGTCTCAGCAAAAAAAAAAAACTTCCAAGGTTCGGTTTGTCAGGAGATCCACAGGCAGTTCAGATAGTTGCTCTGGCGGTTGTTTGGGATTTCAGGCTGGCATACCTGTTTCCTACTTTTGCTCTCCTCCCACGAGTTATTGCTCGTATCAAACAGGAGAGAGCATAGGAAATTCTAGTAGGTCCTGCATGGCCTCCCAGAATCTGTTTGTTTCTCTAAAGCTGACTACTTGGAGATTGAATGCTTAGTTCGGTCTAAGCATGGTTTTTCTGAGTAGGTCATTGAGACCATGATTCAGGCTTGCTAGCCTGTTACGAGAAGGATTTTCCATAAGATATGGCGCAAATATCTTTATTGGTGTGAATCCAAGGGTGAATCTTTGAGTTCAGGATTCTTGGAATCTTGTCCTTTCTACAGGAAGGTCTGGTCAGTCAGTTCTCTGAGGGGTCAGATTTCTGCATTATATTGTATTGCTGCATAGCATCTGGCGGACGTGCCAGATGTGCAATTCTTTTGTCAGGCCTCGGTCAGAATCAGGCCTGTGTTTAAGTCTGTTGCACCTCCTGGGAGACTTAACTTTTGTTTCTCCAACATTGGTGTGTCCGGTCCACGGCGTCATCCATTACTTGTGGGAAATGTTCTCCCCCACAGGGAAAGGCAAGGAGAGCACACAGCAAGAGCTGTCCATATAGCTCCCCCTCTGGCTCCGCCCCCCAGTCATTCTCCTTGCCGCTCTGAACAAGTAGCATCTACCACGGGGATGGCGAGGAGTTTGTGGTGTTAGTTGTAGTTTTTTATTCTTCTATCAAGAGTTTGTTATTTTAAAATAGTGCTGGCTTGTACTATTTACTCTATAACAGAAAAGTGATGAAGATTTCTGTTTAAGAGGGCTATGATTTTAGCACAAGTAACTAAAATCCATTACTGTTACCACGCAGGACTGTTGAAACAAGAGAACTTCAGTTGGGGGTAACAGTTTGCAGACTCATCTGCTTCAGGTATGACTAGTCTCCTTCTAACAACACAGGCTAATGCTAGATGACAGTCATTTTTCCCCTCAGGGGAAACGGTAAGCCATTTTTCTTTCACCTCAGCAAAAAAGATAACAGGCTTCCCCTTTTTGTTTTTTATGCTGGTAGACACTGTTAGGGGCTTAATCGATTGGTTTTTATTACAATATTATACCATTTGAAATATTTTATAAGCTCACATACACTTGGGAACGTTTTTTATTGATCTGGCTTGTTTTAGACACCTAAATCTAGTCAGGAAGGCCCCTTCACTCTAGTGTGCTGAGGGAGGAAGCCTCATTTTGGCACTTCAGCTGTGCAGTTGAATTTCAAGGCAGTGCATGCAGATTCATGTGAGAGGGTCCTGTGGTTCAGAAAGTGACTCCAAAAGGCTTTTTTCTGTGAATGGTGACCCCTAAGGAAGGTAAAAAGCTGCAGCAAGGCTGTAGCTGGGATTGTGGTGTGTAAAAACGGTTAAATCCAACAATTAGCTCCGGTTTGCTTGTTTTAAGAGCTAGAGTCTCCATATATGCTGTGCAATACTTTCTAAGCATTAAGACACTCGGGTCCAAATTTCAGAAAAATCGAATATTGCCTTCATAGTTTTTTGAACATTCAGAAATAAATGTGTCATTTTATTATTTAAAGAGACAGTAACGTTTTTGTTTAAAATCGTTTTTATTGCATTGTTTGCCTGCCTAAATCTGTTTAACATGTCTGTTCCATCAGATAACCTATGTTCTGTGTGTATAGAGACAAATGTGGTTCCCCCTTCGAGTGTTTGTGATAATTGCGCCATAGCGTCCAAACAAAATCAGGACAGCTCTGTTATTTTTCATAATGTTGCCCAAGATGATTTATCTAATGAAGGTAGTGGGGATAACTCTACATCCTCTCCTTCTGTGTCTACACCAGCTTTGCCCGCGCAGGCGACACCTAGCGCGCCAGTGCTTATTTCTATGCAACAATTATCAGCAGTAGTGGATAATTCTATAGCAAATCTTTTATCCAAACTGCCAGTTTTTCAGCGAAAGCGTGATTGTTCAGTTTTAAATACAGATAAAAAGGATGAACAATCAGACGCTGACGATGCCTTATCTATTTTACCCTCACATCAATCGGAATTGGCTGTGAGGGAAGGGCTGTCTGAGGGTGAAATTTCAGACTCAGGAAAAATTTCTCAACAGGCAGAACCTGATCTAGTGGCATTTAAGTTTAAGCTAGAACATCTCCGCGCTTTGCTTAAGGAGGTATTAGCTACTCTGGATGACTGTGATTCCATGGTAGTACCAGAGAAGTTGTGCAAATTGGACAAATTTTTAGAGGTCCCAGTGCACGACAACACTTTTCCAATACCTAAGAGGGTAGCAAACATAGTGGAAAAGGAGTGGGAGAAGCCAGGTGTACCCTTTGCCCCACCTCCTATATTTAAGAAAATGTTTCCCATAGTAGACCCTAGAAGGGACGCATGGCAAACGGTCCCGAAGGTTGAGGGAGCTGTTTCAACACTAGCGAAGCGCACAACTATTCCTATAGAGGACAGCTGCGCTTTCAAAGATCCTATGGATAAAAAATTGGAAGGATTGCTTAAAAAGATTTTTGTTCAGCAAGGGTTCATCCTTCAACCAGCTACGTGTGTTATTACTGTCACTTCAGCAGCGTCCTTTTGGTTCGAAGAACTAGAAAGGTCGCTCCAGAAAGAGACTTCCTATGTAGAAGTCATGGACAGAATTCACGCATTAAAGTTAGCTAATTCCTTTATATTGGATGCCGCCTTTCAAATAACGAAATTGGCGGCGAAAAACTCAGGTTTTGCTATAGTATCGCGGAGGGCGCTTTGGCTAAAATCCTGGTCGGCAGACGTGTCGTCCAAGACTAAGTTACTGAATATTCCTTTCAAGGGTAAGACCCTTTTTGGGCCGGAATTGAAGGAAATTATTTCAGACATCACTGGGGGTAAGGGCCATGCCCTCCCACAGGATAGGCCTTTTAAGGCTAAGAACAAGTCTAATTTTCGTTCCTTTCGCAATTTCAGGAACGGAACGGCTAATAACTCCACTGCCGCTAGACAAGAAGGTAACGCGGCCCAGCCCAAACCCGCTTGGAAGCCCATGCAAGGCTGGAACAAGGGTAAACAAACCAAGAAACCTGCTGCTGCTACCAAGACAGCATGAAGGGGTAGCCCCCGATCCGGGACCGGATCTGGTAGGGGGCAGACTATCTCTCTTCGCTCAGGCTTGGGCAAGAGATGTTCTGGATCCCTGGGCACTAGAGATAGTTTCCAAGGGATACCTGTTAGAATTCAAGGGACTTCCTCCAAAGGGAAGGTTCCACCTGTCTCGCTTATCTTCAGACCAGATAAAGAAACAGGCATTCTTACATTGTGTAAGAGACCTATCAAAGATGGGAGTGATAAACCCAGTCCCCTCCGGGGAACAAGGTCTAGGGTTTTACTCAAACCTGTTAGTGGTTCCCAAAAAAGAGGGAACTTTCAGGCCAATTCTGGATTTAAAGATATTAAACAAGTTCCTCAGAGTTCCATCCTTCAAGATGGAAACCATTCGGACAATCTTACCAACAATCCAGCAGCGTCAATTTTTGACTACCGTGGATCTGAAGGATGCGTATCTACATATCCCAATCCACAAATCTCATCATCAGTTCCTGAGGTTCGCCTTTCTGGACAAACATTACCAGTTTGTGGCTCTTCCATTCGGTTTAGCCACCGCTCCCAGAATTTTCACAAAGGTGCTAGGGTCCCTTCTAGCGGTCCTAAGACCGAGGGGCATCGCTGTAGCACCTTATCTAGACAACATCCTAATCCAAGCGTCGTCTCTTTCCAAAGCGAGGGCTCATACAGACATTGTGTTGGCTTTTCTCAGATCTCACGGGTGGAAAGTGAACATAGAAAAAAGTTCACTGTCACCGTCCACAAGGGTTCCTTTTCTGGGAACAATAATAGATTCTGTGGAAATGAAGATCTTTCTCACAGACGTCAGAAAGACAAAGCTTCTAAAAGCTTGTCGAGTTCTTCACTCTATTCCTCAACCCTCCATAGCTCAATGCATGGAAGTAATAGGACTAATGGTCGCAGCAATGGATGTGGTTCCTTTTGCTCGAATTCATCTAAGACCATTACAGCTATGCATGCTCAATCAGTGGAATGGGGACTATATAGACTTGTCTCCCCAAATTCAAGTAGACCAGGTAACCAGGGACTCACTTCTCTGGTGGTTGACCCAGGATCACCTGTCTCAGGGAATGAGTTTCCGCAGACCGGAGTGGGTCATCGTCACGACCGACGCCAGCCTCTTGGGGTGGGGCGCGGTCTGGGACTCTCTGAAAGCTCAGGGCCTATGGTCGTGGGAAGAGTCGCTTCTCCCGATAAACATTTTGGAACTAAGAGCTATATTCAATGCGCTCCTGGCTTGGCCTCAGCTAGCGGAAGCCAGGTTCATAAGATTTCAGTCGGACAACATAACGACTGTTACGTACATCAATCATCAGGGGGGAACAAAGAGTTCCCTAGCGATGAAGGAAGTAACCAAGATAATCCAATGGGCAGAGAATCACTCCTGCCATCTATCTGCTATTCACATCCCAGGAGTAGACAACTGGGAGGCGGACTATTTGAGTCGTCAGACTTTCCATCCGGGGGAGTGGGAACTCCATCCGGAGGTCTTTGCTCAGTTAACCCAATTATGGGGCATTCCAGACATGGATCTAATGGCGTCCCGTCAGAACTTCAAGATTCCTTGCTACGGGTCCAGATCCAGGGATCCCAAGGCGACTCTAGTGGATGCATTAGTGGCGCCTTGGTCGTTCAACCTAGCATATGTGTTTCCACCGTTTCCTCTCCTCCCCAGGCTCATAGCCAGGATCAAACAGGAGAAGGCCTCGGTGATTCTGATAGCTCCTGCGTGGCCACGCAGGACTTGGTATGCAGACCTGGTGAATATGTCATTGGCTCCACCATAGAAGCTACCTTTGAGACAGGACCTTCTAGTACAAGGTCCATTCGAACATCCCAATCTAGTTTCTCTGCAGCTGACTGCTTGGAAATTGAACGCTTGATTTTATCCAAGCGTGGGTTTTCAAATTCTGTGATTGATACTCTGGTCCAAGCCAGAAAACCTGTTACTAGAAGGATTTACCATAAAATATGGAAAAAATATATCTGTTGGTGTGAATCCAAAGGATTCTCCTGGAGTAAGATTAAAATTCCAAAGATTCTCTCCTTTCTCCAAGAAGGTTTGGATAAAGGATTGTCAGCTAGTTCTCTAAAAGGACAGATTTCTGCATTATCCGTCTTGTTGCACAAACGACTGGCAGCTTTGCCAGATGTACAAGCTTTTGTTCAGGCTTTGGTTAGAATCAAGCCTGTTTACAGACCCATGACTCCTCCTTGGAGTCTAAATTTAGTTCTTTCAGTTCTTCACGGTGTTCCGTTTGAACCTTTACATTCCATAGATATTAAGTTACTATCTTGGAAAGTTCTGTTTTTGGTTGCTATTTCTTCTGCTAGAAGAGTTTCTGAATTATCTGCTTTGCAGTGTGATCCACCCTATCTGGTATTTTTGCTTCTTCAGAGGCTGTTTTTGGGAGAAAGGTTTTGCAAGCCGTGGTGCCTTCTGTTTAGGTAACCTGATTTGCTCCCTCCCTTCATCCGTGTCCTAAAGCTTTGGTATTGGTTCCCACAAGTAACGGATGACGCCGTGGACCGGACACACCAATGTATCACTTTCCTTCCCACAATCCCCAGTCATTTGACCGAAAGGAAAGGAAAGAAAGGAAATAACACAAGGTGTAGAGGTGCCTGAGGTTTAAATAAAAAAAACTGTCTGAAAACAACGGGTGGGCCGTGGACTCACTGTATCAAGACAAAAAAGAAATGTTAGGTTAGGTTAGAGGGCTTAGTCATTAAATTAGTTTTTTGCATTGTGGGGGTTTGCAGTTTAGGAGTTCATAGGTAAATTAGGGTTAATGCATTGTGGGGGGTTGGCGATTTAAGGGTTAATAGATGTATTAGGTAATTTTCGATGTTGGGGATTTGCGGATTTAGGGGTTAATAATTTTATTAGGTCGTTTTTTTTTTTTTCTTAATACTTTGTGCGGGTGGTTAGTTAATTTTTTTCTTAATACTTTGTAAATGGTAAATGAGATTTAATACTGGTAAATGAAAGATTCTAATTTTGGAAACAAAAATTAGCAGGTTACCTAGTATTTACATTTGACAACACTTAGCAAAACAAAAGAGAAAAAGGATTTAGGCGTACTTATAAAAAGGAAGTTTGTATTGCAAGTTAGCGACTTTCAATGCTAATAAGACACTAGCAATATTATTATTATCAGGTATTTGTAGAGCGCCAACAGATTCTACAGTGCTATAAACATAGGTATGGTATGCAAAGTATCATTTATAGGGAACAATTGGCTAGAGGGCTCTACCAAGAGTTGCACTGTTGTAAACCAGCTCTCATGAATTTTGTTTCCACAACCACAGGCCAGGAATATAAAATCAAATATAATATTACTTGTAACAACACACACATTATTTACTTGCTGACCTGTAGGGGGTGTAATGCTCAGTATGTTGGAACGACTAAAAGGGCCTTAAAGGATAGGGTGCTTGAACACAATAGGTCAATAGAAAATCTAGACTCTAATACCCCAATTGCCAAACATTTTACATACCATCATAATTCTGATAAAAAGATGTGTCCAAGAATAGATTTTTTTTAAAAAGAGGAGTTTGGACAAACAAGATGTTTTTTAGATATTCTATAATAGGAGTGGGGTACCACAAGGGTTAAACTCCAATATGGATGTCAATTTATTTTTCTAACCTCAGAAATTTACATTGCCCTTGATAGCAAAATACAAAAAAAAATATGATGTTAAGTATTTAGGAGTTTGGATATTAAACTATCTACCTTGTATATTTATATGGTATGTATTTGTAATATAATGCATGTGGTTGCTGTGCTTTCAAATTGCTTCTTTGTATCCAGACCGTTGTTCACTTAATTAATCATTTACATGTATGCAGCAATTAAGGAAATACATGTTTCTTCTGTTAAGTGTGATCAGTCCACGGGTCATCATTACTTCTGGGATATTACTCCTCCCCAACAGGAAGTGCAAGAGGATTCACCCAGCAGAGCTGCATATAGCTCCTCCCCTCTACGTCACTCCCAGTCATTCTCTTGCACCCAACGACTAGATAGGATGTGTGAGAGGACTATGGTGATTATACTTAGTTTTATATCTTCAATCAAAAGTTTGTTATTTTAAAATAGCACCGGAGTGTGTTATTATCTCTCTGGCAGAGTTTGAAGAAGAATCTACCAGAGTTTTTGTTATGATTTTAGCCGGAGTAGTTAAGATCATATTGCTGTTTCTCGGCCATCTGAGGAGAGGTAAACTTCAGATCAGGGGACAGCGGGCAGATGAATCTGCATAGAGGTATGTAGCAGTTTTTATTTTCTGACAATGGAATTGATGAGAAAATCCTGCCATACCGATATAATGTCATGTATGTATACTTTACACTTCAGTATTCTGGGGAATGGTACTTCACTAGAATTACACTGTAAGAAATACATAAAGCTGTTTAATAACTAGAGATTATGTTTAACGTTTTTGCTGGAATGTAAAATCGTTTTCATTTACTGAGGTACTGAGTGAATAAATGTTTGGGCACTATTTTTCCACTTGGCAGTTGCTTAATCTGTTTTCTGACAGTTTCTGTTCTCCCTCACTGCTGTGTGTGAGGGGGAGGGGCCGTTTTTTGGCGCTTTTACTACACATCAAATATTTCAGTCAGCAACTCATTGTATTCCCTGCATGATCCGGTTCATCTCTACAGAGCTCAGGGGTCTTCAAAACTTATTTTGAGGGAGGTAATTTCTCTCAGCAGAGCTGTGAGAATTATAGTTTGACTGAGATAAAAAACGTTTATTCTGTAATTTGTTTCCTGCTTTCAGAATTTGTTATCTTTGCTAATGGGATTAAACCTTTGCTAAAGGTTTTGGCTAAATTACCAGAGCTAAGAGGTAAGCGTGATCACTCTGGGGTGAGAACAGAGTGCGCTGATAATATTAGGGCCATGTCAGACACTGCGTCACAGGTGGCAGAACATGAGGACGGAGAGCTTCATTCAGTGGGTGACGGTTCTGATCCAAACAGACTGGATTCAGATATTTCAAATTTTAAATTTAAACTGGAAAACCTCCGTGTATTACTAGGGGAGGTGTTAGCGGCTCTGAATGATTGTAACACAGTTGCAATACCATAGAAAATGTGTAGGTTGGATAAATATTTTGCGGTACCGACGAGTACTGAGGTTTTTCCTATACCTAAGAGACTTACTGAAATTGTTACTAAGGAGTGGGATAGACCCGGTGTGCCGTTCTCACCCCCTCCGATATTTAGAAAAATGTTTCCAATAGACGCCACCACAAGGGACTTATGGCAAACGGTCCCTAAGGTGGAGGGAGCAGTTTCTACCTTAGCTAAGCGTACCACTATCCCGGTGGAGGCA